>NC_069501.1:280466033-280721033 GCF_027579735.1 Bombina bombina
AGAAGTACTTGACTCAAGGTTTTCCAAGGGTATTCTGGAATATTTAATTAGGTGGAAGGGGTACTCGGAGGAAGATGACTCTTGGGAACCCGCATCTAATCTTAATGCTCCTCGACTGGTTTCCCAATTCCACAGGAGATATCCAGATCGCCCCAGACTTCAAGCTGAGGATCAGCTTGTTTGAGGGGGGAGTCATGTCAGGCTTTTGGGTGTACTGTTTCCTTAATTAGAATTCAACCAATCATATCTTACTTACTCTCATAAAACACCTGTTCACTGAACACACCTTGCTTAGTATTTTGTTATTTTCCTCAGAGTAACACTGAGCCTCTGATACCTCTGGAAGGTTAATATTGTATCTAAACTTATCTGCAACTCAAGTTACCTCATTCAAGATCTACCTACTACGGATTTAATATTTATTTCCAGCCTGTTGCAACATCTTTTGGAAATCTACTTTGGCAAGTACTTTTCATTTATTCAAGACTGTCTTTATTTTTTGGAAGTTACGTTACCTGTTTCAACTTATCAGCTCATATTATTTATCAACCAAGTCTTTGGCTGCCATAAAGAATAACCGGTTATTGAAGCTCTCATCTGTTAATCTTATTTGTTCTGTTATATTATCCTTATGTTGATTTCTGTTGCACCGGAGAATCGTGACGTCACACGCTGACTGTTAGCTGGCTTCAGCGTGTCTATGCTGCTGCTGCAGCCGCAGCCCACAGAACCCGGAAGTGTTTGTCCTTACTTACCGCACTCACAGATTTCAAGGTACATTACTACGTTTGCAACTATAATCATATCTGCAGAAGTTCTCCATTATAACAATCTATCAATACTACATTGGATAAGACTTACTTGCTGTGTGTTCAATATCTCATGTTACGCAATATATTATAATCATTCCTTACTTATTCTTAAGAAAGTTTCACCTATTCCTATATCCTTTTGTATTATTACAAGCCTGCTTATTTCTAAGATTGCATTTGATTTTGATTCCTATAATACAGATAATACTTTAGTGTGTACTTTTTGTAGGGAAACATTAATCTATATTAACTGCACATATATCCATATGGGTTTACTAAGTAATAGTACTCTCAATTGATATTGTGCTACATACCTATACTAGTAATCAAACTAAGCAGGATTGATTATTACAAGGATAGACATCTTCTAACATGGTATAGCTTCGCATAGGGCTTGCTATATTTACTCCCCTATGATTACTCTCAATATAGCCTATATTAGGAAGAGAGCCTTTACTTTGATTTGTTAAATGTGTTATGTTTGTTCAAAATTTACTATGTTATTCACGATTGAAATACTGTGTTACTGCTCGCCATATTTTGATATTTACAATGCCATGAGGTTTACAATTTTGCTTACTCACATGCAACAATCGCTTATACTTTGTACTAGACCATATCACACCATTTTGATATCTGTTAAACTCATACAATATATTGATGTCACATGTTAAACATAATACCGTACATCACTTGACATTATTAACCCAAAACGCCAAAGGGTTGAACTCACCTAATAAGAGATCAAAAGCCTTATCAGATTTAGCAAAATGTCGTGCTGATATACTCTTTTTGCAGGAGACACATTTTAAATATCACAAAGAACACAAATATTTTGGGAAACTATACACGTAAACCATAGCTTTGGTCCAACTAAAAAAAACTGAGTGAGTATCCTAATTAGTAAATCCCTCCCGTTCACTTTAGATCAAAAGGTCACAGACAAAGAAGGAAGGCTTCTAGGTTTGACAGGCCTACTATATGGGAGGCCCATTACACCTATCAGCATTTACGCCCCAAACACCAGCCAACTACCTTTCTTCCATAGCTTGTTTAAGAAAACACTTGATCTAGCTAAAGGTCCAGTATATCTAGCCAGAGACTTCAATGTCCCTATGCACCCTACACACTTTGGGAAGCACACAAATGTGTGCTCTGGGGTCAATTTATCAAACTCAAGGCATTGCGCCAACAAACACACCGCAAGAGATATCAAGAATTAACAGATAGATACACATCGCTAGATCATGCACTAAAACCCCCCAACTGATCCTAATATCTTAAAAGACATCCAAACAGTTCGAGAAGAATTTAATCATTTTTTAGACATAGAATATCAGTCATATTGTAAAAAAACAAATAGCATGTTCTACTTTGAGAACAATAGAGCAGGCAAGCTACTAGTCCTACAGTAGCTCACAAAAGTGAGTACAACCCTCACATTTTTGTAAATATTTTATTATATATTTTCATGTGCCAACACTGAAGAAATTACACTTTGCTACAATGTAAATTAGTGAGTGTACAGCCTGTATAACAGTGTACATTTGCTGTCCCCTCAAAATAACTTAACACACAGCCATAAATGTCTAAACCATTGGCAACAAAAGTGAGTACACCCCTAAGTGGAAATGTCCAAAATGGGCTCAAAGTGTCAATATTTTGTGTGGCCATTATTTTCCAGCACTGCCTTAACCCTTTTGGGCATAGAGTTCACCAGAGTTTCACAGGTTGTCACTGGAGTCCTCTTCCACTCCTCCATGATGAAATCAGGGAGCTTGTGAATGTTAGAGTCCTTGTGGATGCCCCACAGATGCTCAATAGGGTTTAGGTCTGGATACATGCTTGGCCAGTCCATCAACTTTACCCTCAACTTCTTTAGCAAGGCAGTGGTTGTCTTGGGGGTGTGTTTGGGGTCATTATCATGTTGGAATACTGCCCTGTGGCCCAGTTTCCAAAGGGAGGGGATCATGCTCTGCTTCAGTATGTCACAGTACATGTTGGCATTCATGTTTCCCTTAATGAACTGTAGCTCCCCAGTGCCTGCAGCACTCATGCTTGACTGTAGGCAAGACACACTTGTCTTTGTACTCCTCACCTGGTTGCCGCGACACACACTTGATGCTATCTGAACCAAATAATTTTATATTGGTCTCATCGGACCACAGGACATGGTTCCAGTAATCCATGCCCTTAGTCTGCTTGTCTTCAGCAAACTGTTTGTGGCCTTTCTTGTGCATCATCTTTAGAAGAGGCTTCCTTTTGGGACTATAGCCATGCAGACCAATTTGATGCAGTGTGCGGCGTATGGTCTGAGCACTGACAGGCTGACCCCCCACCCCTTCAACCTCTGCAGCAATGCTTTCAGCACTCATACGTCTATTTCCCAAAGACAACCTCTGGATATGACGCTGAGCACGTGCATTCAACTTCTTTGGTCGACCATGGTGAGGCCTGTTCTGAGTGAAACCTGTCCTGTGAAACCGATGTATGGTCTTGCCCACAGTGCTGTAGCTCAGTTTCAGGGTCTTGGCAATCTTCTTATAGCCTAGGCCATCTTTATGTAGAGCAAAAAATATTTTTTTAAGATCCCCAGATAGTTCTTTGCCATGAGGTGCCATGTTGAACTTCCATTGACCAGTATGAGAGAGAGTGAGAGCGATGACACCAAATTTAACACACCTGCTCCCCATTCACACCTAAAACTTTCTAACACCAATGAGTCACATGACACTGGGGAGGGAAAATGGCTAATTGGGCCCAATTTGTACATTTCCACTTAGGGGTGTACTCACTTTTGTTGCCAACGGTTTAGACATTCATGGCTGTGTGTTGAGTTATTTTGAGAGCAAATTTACACTGTTATATAGGCTGTACACTCATTACTTTACATTGTAGCAAAGTGTCATTTCTTCAGTGTTGGCACATGAAAATATATAATAAAATATTTACAAAAATGTGAGGGGTGCACTCACTTTTGTGAGATTATATATTACAATCTTTCCACAATTACTTTACCTAATTATATAACCTAAAAATAGATCCTCCTACATCTAACTACCTCTCTGACTTAATATTTATTGACAAATGCAAATTACCTGCACTGTCTGAAGAACAACAAGAACAGATCAATAGGCCAATATCCTTACAAGAAAGTCAGCCATTAAAAAACTGAAAATAGGTAAAACTCCAGGCCCAGATGGCTTCACAGCCACACATTATCATACCTTCTCCTCTACTCTAGCCCCTTTTCTCACATCACTCTTTAATGAAGCAGATAAAGACAACCCGTTCCCACCCTCAATGCTGGAAGCACAAGTAGTGGTACTACCTAAACCAGGTAAATCACCTACCACCCCAGCAAATTTCCACCCAATATCCCTATTGAACACCAACATTAAACTGTTTGCGAAAATTCTGGCCTTTAGAATAAATTCAGTTCTGCCCTCCATCATACATACTAATCAGGCCGGTTTTACCCCTTTCAGAGTGGCTAGGGATAATACCACTAAGATACTCCATCTTATGGAATATGCCCACTAATAAAATATCCCTTCTGTGTTCCTTTCCATGGACGCGGAAAAGGCCTTCAACAGATTAGATTGGCAATTTTTAAACCACACACTACAAAAAATTGGCTTTAATCAAGAATTTACTGGGAAAATATTCACCTTATACAATAACTGACAGGCAAGGATGTCCTCTATCACCACTGCTATTTGTTATGGCAATGGAAGTCCTAGCTTCATACATTAGAAATAATACAAATATCCAAATATTTAGAATTATTCAGAATACAAAATAACATTATACGCAGATGATATTTTTCTAACATTGACAGAACCCCGAAAAATCGATTCCACCCTTGATACAAACATTACAAATTTATGGACTCTAATTCAATTTTTGCATTAACATCACAAAATCCGAGTTACTTAGTATTAATCAAACAACACTCTCTTTAGGGACTATTCAAAAACAATTTAGTTTTCATACTCAAAGTAAAGCTATTAAATATCTAGGTGTATTCATCTCTCCACATCTAGATGATATAATTTCAATGAATTACACTACCCTTAAATCTACCATACAAAATATGTTACACACTTGGAACCTAAAACCCCTTTTGTGGCTGGGAAAGGTTAATGCAATTAAAATTCTTTTCCCCCCTCCCCCCACATATGTGGCAAAATGGGAATCTGAAATTGGAACACATTTACAACTCAATGAGTGGAGCATTATCTTTAAACAAATAACCAAAGCCTCATCTTTCATCTCAGTGACGTAAATAAATATATAGAGCTCTTAAGGAGATGGTACTATACACCAGCCAGACTGCACCAGCTATTCCCTAGCTCAACAAATGAATGTTGGAGAGGTTGCTCAGCTAATGCCACCTTTCTCCACATCTGGTGGAAGTGTCCTATAGCCAAATCATACTGGCTTTCCATTAAGACAGAAATTGAAACAGCCCTAACTATAACTCTTCCCTTTGATCCTTGGGTTTTCCTTTTCAACAAATTCCCTAAGGTCAAGTGTAAATTAAGATTAACATTTCTTACTATTATGGTTAATTCAGCAAAAAAGCAGATACCATTGCATTGGAAAAAACTGATCTCCCGTCTATAGCGTCATGGAAATCTATAGTGACACACTCACTTCAGCTAGAAAAATACCACTTTACGCTCACTAAACGCATAGATGAATACCAAGGCATATCATTCCTCTGGGAGGAGTATTTAAAAGGTTAAACACAGAATAATAAGAGATATAGTAGGATTTCGATGCAGAATATCAGTTCCCAGTGTTGATGAATTTTATATATAGCCTCAATTTGCTTTTGTTGCTTTACTTGGTGTATGCAACAATAACTTGCATTGTAAACCTGCTCACAATACCTTTTTGTATTTTAATTTTTACATTGACTTTTAAATTGTATACCTTTCATTTATTTCAATAAAAGTAAAAAAAAAAAAGTAAGTTATAGCGCATCTTCATTACAACTGATTAAATAAACTCCATTTAAAATATCACTAACATTCCAGATCTGATTTTAAAAAACATAATTTATGTAAGAACTTACCTGATAAATTAATTTCTTTCATGGTGGCGAGAGTCTACAAGCTAGTTACTGATGGGATATACATTCCTACCAGGAGGGAGCAAAGTTTCCCAAACCTCAAATGCCTATAAATACACCTCCCACCTCACTCATACATCAGTTTAATGTATAGCCAAGTTAGTGAGGTGTATAAGGAGCGAAAGCTTAAAAAGAGGAACAGTATAAGTAATGTGCTTTATACAAAAAAATCATAACCCCCAAAAAATGGGTGGGTCTCGTGGACTCTAGCTACCATGAAAGAAATTAATTTATCAGGTAAGTTCTTACAGGGCCGGCCTTAGGCCTTTAGGCGCCCTGTGTGAAAAATCTTCACAACACCCCTCACAAGGGGGTGTGGCAACAGAGGTGATGTGAAAGACAGACAAAGTAGAGAGAGACAGAGAAAGGCATAGAGACAAAGACAGATAGATAAGGAAAGCGAGAGACAGACAAATACACACAGAGGCAGTTAAAAAAACTAAATATGTTTGTGATGGTTTCTGTGTGTACAATGTCAGCATGTGTTTTGTCAATAGTTCTGTGTGTGTAATATCAATATGTGTTAAAATTTTGGTACATGTGTTAATGGGCCGTGTTTGGACAGATACACACACAGAATCACACATTCAAGTATATACACACATTCAGATTTATACACTCACAGATACATACAGATTCACTCATGGATTGATATGCACACTCTCCACCTTTCAACTCCCATCTCTCTTTTGCTCCCTTTTCAGTGCTCCTTCCTCCCCACCTATCCATCTCCCTTCTCTTTACACCATTTCCACATCCATTCCTCTCTTCCCTTATGTATATTCCTTTATGTCCATTCTATTTACTCTCACCCTCCCCTTCCATGACCATTCCCTCCATTTCCCCTCCGCTCTTTTATCTCCATTACTCCCTGTATGTATGTATGTATGGGGTACTTGTAAAGCGTGGCTAATCACCTGTAAGGGTCTTAAGGCGCTGCTCATTTTATCAACCTCAGAAGGATGAAAGGCTGAGTGAGCATTGCCGTGGATAGAACCTGCAACCCATGGGTTGATACAGAGCTCAGCCACAGTGCCTTAGCATGCTGAGCTATCTGTCCTTCCGTATTTAGCACCATTACCCATCATTTCACCATTTTCCAATTTCCCATTCCTTTAATTTCCATTACCCTTCCTTTCATGTCCATTAGCCCCCCTTCTATCTCCATTACACCCCTTTTACTCCCCCTTTCAGGTCCATTAGTTCCCAAACCATTTTCATTACCCCCATTTCCTCCCCCTGCTATATCCATTTCCCCATTTCCTCCCCTGTCATCTCCATTCCCCATTTATAACCATCTCCCTCCCTTTAGCCCTATTCATTCCAACCCCCTCTAAGCCCTATTCATTCCCCCTCTCTAAGCTCCATTCATTCCCTCCCCCCTCCTTTAAGCCCCATTGATTCCCTCCCCCTCTTTAAGCCCCAATCATTCCCTCCGTCCTTTAAGTCCCAATTATTCCCTCCCTCCTTTAAGCTCCATTCATTCCCCAGGGCTCCGGTGCACCAGCGCCACTCTCTTACTGTCTTCCAATGTGCGGCAGCTGGCAGAGTAGTGAAGGGGTGGGGATTATCCCCGCTTCCTTCACTAGCAGCTGCACGTCAGAAGATTATTCAGGCAGGGCCCTTCACATGGTTGACACTGAGCTGTGACTGGCGCCCTTGTTGCCATGTGCCGCACAGCTCCCACACCCCAAAGACCAGCACTGAGTTCTTACATAAATTATGTTTTCTTTCATATAGGAGGCTGGAGTCCACGAGCTAGTTAGTGATGGGATATAATACCCAAGATGTGGAAGTCCACGAGGAACTATAGAGGGAGGGATACAATAAAAAAATCTTTTTCCACTGAGAAATTAAATCCAAAAAAAATAATAATAAAGTTTTCTTAAATATTCAAAGAACTTAAATAATAGGAACTAGAATTAAACTGAGACAGCAGACTGAAGAACCTTTCTACCAAAAGCTGCTTCCGAAGAAGCAAAAACATAAAAATGGTAAAATTTAGTAAAGGTATACAAAGAAAACTAAGTGGTTGCTTTGCAGATTTGATCAACTGAAGCTTCATTCTTGAAAGCCCAAGATGTGGCAACTGATCTTGTAGATTGAGCTGTTAGTCTCTGAGGCTGAGACTGACCCGCCTCCAAATAAGCTTTGTGAATCAGAAGTTTCAACCAAGATGCCAAAGAAATGGCAGGGGCTTTCTGATCTTTTCTAGAACCAGAAAAAATACAAATAGGTTAGAAGTCTTTCTGAAATCTTTAGTAGCATCAACATAATATTTCAAAGCTCTTACCTCATCCAAAAATTGTAAAGATATTTCAAGAGTATTCTTATAATTAGGAACAATAATTTCCCTATTAATGTTGTTAGAATTCACAACTTTAGGCAAAAATGTAAACGAAGTCCGCAAAACAGCTTTATCTTGATGGAAGATCAGATAAGGAGACTCACAAGAGAGAACAGACAATTCAGAAACTCTTCTAGCAGAAGAGATAGCCAAGAGAAATAACACTTTCCAAAAAAGTAGTTTAATGTCCAAATAATGCATAGGCTCAAAAGGAGGAGCCTGCAAAGTCTTTAATACCAAATTTAGACTCCAAGGAAGAGAAATAGATTTAATAACAGGTTTGATACGAGTCAAAGCCTGGACCAAACAGTGAGTATCAGAAAGATTAGAAAAATTTCTGTAAAATAAAACAGAAAGAACAGAGATTTGTCCTTTCTAAGTATTGGCAGACAAACCTTTATCCAAACCATCCTGAAGAAACTGAAGAATGCTAGGAATTCTAAAAGAATGCCCGGAATAATCATGAGTGGAACATAGGTTTTCATAGTGTATCATAGTGTTAATCACTGAGTTAGTGAAACATCTGACTAAAAACTAAGCATTCAATTTCCATACCTTCAAATTTAGAGATTTGAGATCCGGATGGAAAAATGGACCTTGAGGCAGAAGGTCTTGTGACCAAGGTTGGCAAATTAACATTCGGACAAGGTCAGCATACCAAAACCTGTGAGGCCATGCTGGTGCTATCAGAAACACATAAGATTGCTCCATTATGATCTTTGAGATCACTCTTGGAAGAAGAACCAGAGGTGGAAAAATGTAAGCAGATTGGTAAAACCAGGGAACTGCTAGAGCAGCCATCATTTCTGCCTGAGGATCCCTGGACCTGAAGAGGTATCTGGGAAGTTTCTTGTTTAGATGAGAGGCCATCAGATCCATGTCTGTTAGACCCCACAAATGCATAATCTGATAGAATACATCTAGATGGAGAGACCACTCCCCCTAGATGTAGAGATTGACGGCTGAGATAATCCGCTTCCCAATAGTCTACACCTGGGATATGAATTGCAGTGATTAGACAAGAGTTGGATTCCTCCCAAAAAAGTATTAGAGATACTTCTTTCATTGCTAGGGAACTGCGAGTCCCTCCTTGATGATTGACATATGCCACTGTTGTGACATTGTCTGTTTGAATCCGAATATATGGTTCTCTCTTTAATAGAGGTCAAGCCTGAAGAGGTCTGAAAATAGCGCAGAGTTCATCTTTCATATATATTTCATCTTTTCATCTTTCTATATGAAAGAAAGGGAGAGTTTCCCATCCATCTCTTAAAGTTTATTCTGTTATATAACATTACAAATCAAATTGTATGAGAAAGTATTTTAGCAAAATTATAGCATATTATATCTAGATGTTTTATGTCCTCAACATGATAAAGCAGTTTAAACATAGTTTGTTGATTACTTTTTTACCTACATACATAAAATAAGGACAGCAAAGTCAAAATCTAAACTTTCATGATTCCGATAGAGCATTAAATTAAACTTTCCAGTGTATTTTTATTATCAAATTTGCTATGTTCTCTTTCTATCATTTGTTGAAGAGTAAACCTAGTGTATGCTCAGAAGTAGCAATGAACTACTGGGATCTAACTGCTGAATGGTGGGTGCACATATACGTCTTTCTTCATTGACTCACCCAATGTGCTCAGCAAGCTTCTGGTGTTGTGTTGAATCTTCAAACCCGTAGGAATGTGGAACCCCATCACTTCTGGAGACGTGGTCCCTCTCAATCCGACGGGTTGCACATGCACAACTCCCGCAGTTCCAACATACTTAGAATTCCTGGAATTCCAAGCAGGAATACCACGCATGCACACATTGCCCGTTAGGATGTAAAACTCAACGGACAAAGCAAATTTAATTTTTAGTGCTGGTAATCAGTCACCCGGTGGTTTGGTGGTGGATATGGCTGCCTCTAAGAATAATATTGATCCCCAATACAGATGTTCTTCTGCAGCTGGATCACTTGATTGACATGGAGAAGCAAAAGTGCCATTGCTTCACTGTATGGATGGCCCAAATTATGGCGATATCAGGTCAATGTGTGGTGTCATATAATGAACTCTTATGCTGCACCTGCAGTGGCTTCTTTAATTCATTCATATTTGAATTTTAATGTAAGATTATTTAAACTCATTCCTAAGGATGTCTATGAAGCACCAATATGGCAGCACTAATAATTGAACTTGCTTTGCCCGTCAAGTTTTACAACCTATCATGCAATGTACGCATGCATGGTATTCGTGCTTGGAATTCCAAGAATTCCAAGTATTTTCCAACTGTGGGAGTTGCTCATGTTCAACCTGTCGGATTGAGAGGAAACACGTCTCGGGAAGTAATGTGGTCCCACATTCCGATGGGTTTGAAGATTTGACACAACACCGGTAGTGCCTTGCTGCTTCTTCAATCAAGGATACCAAAAAAATGAAGCAAACTTGATTATAAAAGTAAATTAGAAAGTTGTTTAAATCATGAAATACATTTTGGCTTTTATGTCTCTTTAAACTATGTTAATTTTCATTCTACCTTTGATATCTGAAATGTACATAATGCTAATGTGTTTATTGAAATCACAAACGTATCTGACTAACAATCCTTTTAGGCTTTCAAAAACGTATGGGAACATTTAAATATTTACAACAATCAGAGTTCAGTGGCATTAATATGAATACTAAACTGACTGTCATGCAGGATGTATATACACTGTTTCCTATTAATAGCAATTACTCATTCACAAATGACGGTTACATTAAATATAACAATTAGTTTTTGCAATAATATAAATGCAATATAATTTTATGCTTACTGTGAAACTCAATTTACAGAGCTTCAACCATTATCATTAACACTATACATTAGTGTGTTAAATATAGCGTGAAAAAAACATATAGAACATATGGCAATATACTAATACTGGGGTCATGTGACTTGCTTTAATAGGAGCTTAAAGGGATAGTAAACCACAAATGTTCTTGTTTAAAAAGATAGATAATCCCTTTATTTACCATTCCCCAGTTTTGCATAACCAGCACTGTTATAGAAATATAGTTTTTACCTCTGTAATTACCTTGTAAGCCTTTGCAGACTGCCTCCTTATCTCAGATCTTTTGATAGACTTGCATTTTAGGCAATTAGTGCTGACTCTTAAATAACTTCATGTGCGTGAGCACAGTGTTATTTATATGAAACACGTGAACTAACGCCCTCTAGCTGTGAAAAACTGTCAATGCATTCAGATAACAGGTGGCATTCAGGGGCTTAGAAATTAGCATATGAGCCTACCTAGGTTTAGCTCTAAACTAAGAATACCAAGAGAACAAAGCAAATTTGATGATAAAAGTAAATGAGAACGTTGTTTAAAATTACATTCCCTATTCGAATCATGAAAGTTTAATTTGGACTTTACTATCCCTTAATAGAAACACATAGGGGTAGATTTATCATAGTGCGAGCGGACATGATACAATGGAGCGTATTATGTCCGCTGCACATCAATAAATGCAGACAGCATACGCTGTCAGCATTTATCATTGCACCAGCAGTTCTTGTGAACTGCTGGTGCAATGCCGCCCCCTGCAGATTTGTGGCCGCTAGCAGGGGGTGTCAATCAATCCTATCGTATTGGATCGAGTTGATTTCTGTCTGTGGTCTCAGAGCAGGCGGACAAGTTATGGAGCAGCGTTCTTTAGACCGCTGCTTTATAACTTCTGTTTCCGGCGAGCCTGAAGGCTCGCGTGGAAACAGAGGGCATCAAGCTCCATACGGAGTTTGATAAATCAGCCCCATAGTGTTATTGCACTGCAAAGATAATAATATGTAAAAGATAATACTGTAATATGTAAAAGATAATAATATGTAAAAGATAATAATATGTAAAAGATAAAAATATGTAAAAGATAATAATATGTAAAAGATAAAAATATGTAAAAGATAATAATATGTAAAAGATAATAATATGTATTTTCTGCCATGAAACCAACCTACATACTTACTGCATGCAACATGTGCTCAGGGACAGCAGTGACATCATAAGATATATAAATCAGTGCTTCTGAGCATTCTGTAAATGTGAATCTGGATTTGGTAATGGAGAAGACACAGGTAGCCACAGTCATTTTGTTAGCAAATCATACATTATTGTGTAGTTTGTATCATATCTGTTGAATCCTGGGTATGGCAGGGTTAGGCTTGGGAAGCCTTTCATGTGCACTTAGACTTCATAGAACAGAAAAACCCACACATTTCAGACTTAAAGGGACATGAAACCCCACATTTTAAGACGAGCATACAAATTTAAAAACCTTTTCAATTTACTTCTGTTAGCAAATGTTCTTCATACTGTTAGTATTCTTTGTTGATGTAACAGCAATGCATTACTGGGAGCTAGCTGAGCACATATGGTGAAACAATGATAGGATGCATGTACTGTATATGCAGCTACCCATCAGAAGTAGAGCCCTACTGCTCCTGAGCCTTAAAATGTCATGCACTGTCTGACTATTGAAAGAAGCATTTTGGGTTTCATGTCTATCTAAGTTACAGAAAACTAAAATGTGCACAATGTAAAGATTTCACATCATTTTTTTTTTACTATGGATTATGAAACCTGGATTTTTAATTCAAAACAAATACAACATTACAAAAGGTCAACATATTTTATTTGAATCTGTAGACATTGCAATGGCATTATTTTGTAAAAAGTAACATTTGAGGTTAATAAACAATCACAGAATGTTGACAGGATTTACTGATGATAATCTTACTTTTGCATATATATCATACATAAATATATAGACTATACACACTCTGTGTAAAGAGATATATGATGATGATGATCAGTAGAGGATGATAAGGTTATTGCAAATGAAGTTGTACCTCTGTCACTACATAAGTGCATTGCTGGGTTCTCAGGCTATTGAGTAGTATATGTGCAGTTTATGTTCTGGGAGTTGGAAGGTCATCCTCAGGGTTAGTGCTTCAGCAGCGCTGGGTGTGGTTGTGACATTGCTTTCCATGCGTATTTTTAACATATTGGCAGCCTGATCTCCCTCTTGGAAACAGATCACAAAGCTTATTTGCTTAACCCCTTTTGTGCCATTGTAAGTAGCAGAACATTGCTCCAGTTAGCATTTGCACTAGGGAAGCACTGAGTTACTAATTATAATAATTAGCATTGCTACTTTACCTCCCATCTGACTTTTCCTTTGCTCATCTCTAGAGAAGATCCATTACCTTTTTTTTCTCATAGAATTGTGACTGCATAGCATTCTTGTTACAGGCACCTGTTCAACCTCATCCTCAACTGCTTTGTAATATAGCTCACTATATATGGAAGCAGAGCTTTGCTCCAATAAAATGATCCCTAATAGAATTTAGCAAAACATACGTCATATTATCTCAACAAGGGAATAGTTCTGTGTAATCATGATGGATCTTAGCAAATTGTAAATCCTATCTTGCTCCTTTTGTAGTAAATATTATCATCACACCTACAGATTGTGTTGTTTGTGACGGTTCTGCAGTGATTGCTCCATCCTTGTTTCAATGCCAGATATTATGAAATCTTTTGCAAATCTCCCTGGTCATAGAGAGGTCATTCAAGGGCACCTGTTTGAGTTGGCATAAAGCAGGAGGAGGGGCTTAGTTATCTTTTCCTATCTTTACTTTTAAGGTCACTGGGCACTGAATGTGACCTTATAAGGCTCTTTATGAACTCTTTGGCTTTACACACTGTTGGCTGTTTCGCCATAGTGGGGCACTGCGCCCTCTGCTCGCCAGCCAATTGCGAGTTTCAAAAGCCAAGTGTAGGATCATGGCTTACTTTGATAGAAATATTTACGTGGAAATGCAGCATCATAATTCTACCGTGGTTTATCTATAACTATATGTGCCACATCATAGATATCAGACTACAATCACTTATATCAAGGAGAGCTGCATATTCTTGTTTCATAATGGAATAGTGCTGTGTTACAAGGAAGACAAAGGTCTCTCAGAACATGGCTAATTATAATAAGCTAATAAAAGTACATTTTTGCTAAAACCCATTTCAAGTTAAAAACAATACATTAAATTTGGGATCTTTGGATTGGAAACTCCATAGATTACAGTAGTTGTCGCAAATGAAGTGCTACCTTTTTATTACACTGAAGTTTCATATTCAAAAACAAACAACAAGATTTTATGTTTCCTCTGTTTCAAACTTATGTACATACACATGTTTTTGTGTGAAACTATAATTATGTGTCTAATTGTATATGTGTGTAAAAATATATGCAAATATATATTATATAGGTTATGTATTTGTGTGAATGTGTTTTAAAGGGACGTCAAATACTTTGGAATTGCAACATAAAGGGCTAGATTACAAGTGGTGAACTAAATTTGTTTAGGCTTTTTGTGTGTGTTGGAAATAGTGCTCATATTACAAGTTGAAAGAAAACGCAATCGCTCAAGTGCATTTATAATTACAGTTACACTCATATAAACAATATCTGATAAAAATTATTTCATTTAATTTTTTATAAAAAAAAGTTGTTTGACAAAAAAGGGCTCTAATATAAATATATATATATATATATATATATATATATATATATATATATATATATATATATATATACCGTATATACAGTATATGTTTATTTATGTGTACAGATGTATTTATGTATTTATACGTGTATAAATGTATTTGCATACATATATACACATATAAAAACATATATACACATGTATATACTGTGTATATATATATATATATATATATATATATATATATATTTATATATGCACACATTTGAGTCCTTTGCGGCCAAATACCTGAAAAATCTGATTTCTTCATCATTAATATTTAATATGCTTAACTGTGTATACACTGTAAATATTTTAATTTCCAATGTTTTTGACATAGGGGAATCTGTTCTATGTATTTTTAAATAACTATTTCTATATACTGTATATATACTGTATGTATATACCGCCACCTGTATATATTGATATAGCTATACAGGTATAGATATATATATTTCAAAATAATAAGCATCATATATATTTGTATATATATATATATATATATATATATATATATATATATATATATATATATATATATATATATAAATGTATATTTAAAAATAAATAGAACATTTTCTTCTATGTCAAGAACATTGGAATGTAAAATATGCAAATCACGATTCAGGTTTAGCTTTGTAGGTCTAATGCGTCTCAGGTTATTGCACTTGAAGACAATTATCTTAAGGCACATTATGTAGATATTAAATATAAAAATAATGTACAAAATATTAATAATTATTAATAATTATTATAGGGGTTCTTAAAAAAACCTAACGGCTAGATTACTAGTTTTTGTCGGTAAGACTGTGCGGTGCTAACGAGCCTTTTTTTCTTACTGCTCACTTAAGCCAACGCTGGTATTACAAATTTTCTTCAAGCCGGCGTTAGCCTCAGAAAAGTGAGCGTTGAGCAAAATTTAGCTCCACATCTCACTGTAATACCAGCGCTGCTTAAGGCAGCGGTAAACTGGCAAAACGTGCTTGTGTACGATTTCACCATAGGAAACAATGGGGCTGAGCTGGCTGAAAAAAAACCTAACACCTACACAAAAGCAGCGTTCAGCTCCTAACGCAGCCCCATTGTTTCCTATGGGAAATTCATTTTATGTCTGCACCTAACACCCTAACATGAACCCAGGGTCTAACCACCCCTAATCTTACACTTATTAACCCCTAATCTGCCGCTCCCAACATCGTCGCCACCTACATTATATTATTAACCCCTAATCTGCCGCTCCGGACACCGCCGCCACCTACATTATTCTTATGAACCCCTAATCTGATGCCCCCAACATCGCCGAACCCTACATTATATTTATTAACCCCTAATCTGCCCCCCCCCCCCCAACGTCAACGCAACTATATTAAATTTATTAACCCCTAATCTGCCGCCGCCAATATAATACATTTATTAACCCCTAAACCTAAGTCTAACCCTAACCCTAACACCCCCTAACTTAAATATAATTTAAATAAATCTAAATAAATTTACTACAATTAAATAAATTAATCATATTTAAAACTAAATACTTACCTATAAAATAAACCATAAGATAGCTACAATATAACTAATAGTTACATTGTAGCTAGCTTAGGATTTATTTTTATTTTACAGGCAACTTTGTATTTATTTTAACTAGGTACAATAGTTATTAAATAGTTATTAACTATTTAATAACTTCCTAGTTAAAATAAGTACAAATTTACCTGTAAAATAAATCCTAACCTAAATTACAATTACACCTAACACTACACTATCATTAAATTAATTAAATAAATTACCTACAATTTACTACAATTAAATTAAATAAACTAAAGTACAAAAAAAACAAACACTAAATTACAGAAAATAAAAAAAGAATTACAATTTTTTTAAAACTAATTACACCTAATCTAATCCCCCTAATAAAATAAAAAGCCCCCCAAAATAATAAAATTCCCTACCCTATACTAAATTACAAATAGCCCTTAAAAGGGCCTTTTGCGGGGCATTGCCCCAAAGTAATCAGCTCTTTTACCTGTAAAAAAAAAGACAATACCCCCCAACATTAAAACCCACCACTCACACACCCAACCCTACTCTAAAACCCACCCAATCCCCCCTTAGAAAAACCTAACACTACCCCCTTGAAGATCACCCTACCTTGAGCCGTCTTCACCCAGCCTGGCAAAAGTGGACGTCCAGAGGGGCAGAAGTCTTCATCCGATCCGGCCAGAAGAGGACCTCCAGACCGGCAGAAGTCTTCATCCAGGTGGCATCTTCCATCTTCTTCCATCCGGAGCGGAGCGGGTGCATCTTGAAGACATCCGACACGGAGCATCCTCTTCCATCCGACGGCGACTGAAGAATGAAGGTTCCTATAAGTGACGTCATCCAAGATGGCGTTCCTTCAATTCCGATTGGCTGATAGAATCCTATCAGCCAATCGGAAATTAAGGTAGGAAAAATCCTATTGGCTGATGCAATCAGCCAATGGGATTGATCTCACATTCTATTGGCTGTTCCAATCAGCCAATAGAATGCGAGCTCAATCCTATTGGCTGATTGGATCAGCCAATAGGATTGAACTTCAATCCTATTGGCTGATTGCTTCAGCCAATAGGATTTTTCCTACCTTAATTCAGATTGGCTGATATGATTCTATCAGCCAATTGAAATTGAAGGGACGCCATCTTGGATGACGTCACTTAAAGGAACCTTCATTCTTCAGTCGCCGTCGGATGGAAGAGGATGCTCTGCGTCAGATGTCTTCAAGATGGACCCGCTCCGCTCCGGATGGAAGAAGATAGAAGATGCCGCCTGGATGAAGACTTCTGCCGGTCTGGAGGTCCTCTTCTGGCCGGATCGGATGAAGACTTCTGCCCCTCTGGACGTCCACTTGTGCCCGGCTGGGTGAAGATGGCTCAAGGTAGGGTGATCTTCAAGGGGGTAGTGTTAGGTTTTTTTAAGGGGGGATTGGGTGGGTTTTCGAGTAGGGTTGGGTGTGTGGTGGTGGGTTTTAATGTTGGGGGGGTATAAATCCTAAGAAAGCTACAATGTAACTATTAGTTATATTGTAGCTAGCTTAGGGTTTATTTTATCGGTAAGTATTTAGTTTTAAATAGGATTAATTTATTTAATAGTAGTAAATTTATTTCGTTTTATTTAAATTATATTTAAGTTAGGGGGTGTTAAGGTTAGGGTTAGACTTAGGTTTAAGGGTTAATAAATTTAATATAGTAGCGGCGACGTTGGGGGCGGCAGATTAGGGGGTTAATAAATGTAGTTAGGTGTCGGCGATGTTAGGGACGGCAGATTAGGGGTTAATAAAATTTAACTAGTGTTTCCGAGGCGGGAGTGCGGCGGTTTAGGGGTTAATAAATTTATTAAAGTGGCGGCGATGTCCGGTCGGCAGATTATGGGTTAAACATTTTAGTTAAGTGTTTCCGATGTAGGGGGGGGGGGGCTCGGTTTAGAGGTTAATAGGTAGTTTATGGGTGTTAGTGTACTTTTTATCACTTTAGTTAAGAGCTTTATGTTCCGGTGTTAGCCCATAAAACTCTTTAACTACTGACTTTTAAATGTGGTAGGAGTCTTGCCAGGAGAGGGTCTACCGCTCACTTTTTCAGGTGATCGTAATACCGGCATTAGGGATATCCCATTAAAAAGATAGGATACGCAATTGGAGATTGGGTATTTGCGGTATGCTAAAATTGCGTAAAAAAAGTGAGCGGTAGACTCTCTCCTGCCTGACTCGTAATACCAGCGGGCGTTAAAAAGCAGCATTGGGACCCCTCAACGCTGCTTTTTAAGGCTAACGCAAGACTCGTAATCTAGCCATATGTAATCTAATATTATTTAAGATTTTTAGTATTTTAGAACCTCTATAATAATTTTTATTAATTATTATTAATACATTTTGCATTTAATATTTACATAATGCACCTTAAGATAACTTTCTTCAAGTGCGCAAACCTGACCCTGCGTTAGACCTACAGTGCTAAACCTGAATCGTGATTTGCATATTGTACATTCCAATGTTCTTCACATGTAATTTTTCTATTTCTATATATTTCTGTATACAGCTGTATAATTTTTATTTAATATATATCTATACCCATATATCTTTGTAAATATATACAGGTTTAGGTATAGTATATATATACAGATGTATATAGAAATATATATTGAAATATCGGGTTTCTCTTGCCCATAAACTTTTTACTTTAACCCCTTAATGACCACAGCACTTTTCCATTTTCTGTCCGTTTGGGACCAAGGCTATTTTTACATTTCTGTGGTGTTTGTGTTTAGCTGTAATTTTCCTCTTACTCATTTACTGTACCCACACATATTATATACCGTTTTTCTCGCCATTAAATGGACTTTCTAAAGATACCATTATTTTCATCATATCTTATAATTTACTATAAAAAATTTTATAAAATATGAGGAAAAAATTGAAAAAAACACACTTTTTCTAACTTTGACCCCCAAAATCTGTTACACATCTACAACCACCAAAAAACACCCATGCTAAATAGTTTCTAAATTTTGTCCTGAGTTTAGAAATACCCAATGTTTACATGTTCTTTGCTTTTTTTGTAAGTTATAGGGCCATAAATACAAGTAGCACTTTGCTATTTCCAAACCATTATTTTTCAAAATTAGCGCTAGTTACATTAGAACACTAATATCTTTCAGGAATCTCTGAATATCCATTGACATGTATATATATTTTTTTTAGTAGACATCCCAAAGTATTCATCTAGGCCAATTTTGGTATATTTCATGCCACCATTTCACCGCCAAATGCGATTAAATACAAAAAATCGTTCACTTTTTTACTAATTTTTTTCACAAACTTTTGGTTTCTCACTGAAATTATTTACAAACAGCTTGTGCAATTATGGCTTAAATTGTTGTAAATGCTTCTCTGGGATCCCCTTTGTTCAGAAATAGCAGACATATATGGCTTTGGCGTTGCTTTTTAGTAATTAGAAGGCTGCTAAATGCCACTGCGCACTACACGTGTATTATGCCCAGCAGTGAAGGGGTTAATTATGGAGCATGTAGGGAGCTTTTAGGGATACTTTTAGCTTTAGTGTAGTGTAGTAGACAACCCCAAGTATTGATCTAGGCCAATTTTGGTATATTTCATGCCACCATTTCACCGCCAAATGTGATCAAATTAAAAAAAACGTTAAATTTTTCACAATTTTAGGTTTCTCACTGAAATCATTTACAAACAGCTTGTTCAATTATGGCACAAATGGTTGTAAATGCTTCTCTGGGATCCCCTTTGTTCAGAAATAGCAGACATATATGGCTTTGGCGTTGCTTTTTGGTAATTAGAAGGCCGCCAAATGCCGCTGCATTTCACACGTGTATTATGGCTAGCAGTGAAGGGGTTAATTATGTAGCTTGCAGGGTTCATTTTAGCTTTAGTGTAGAGCTCAGCCTCCCACCTGAAACATGAGACCCCCTGATCCCTCCCAAACAGCTCTCTTCCCTCCGCCACCCCACAATTGTCCCTGCCATCTTAAGTACTGGCAGAAACTCTGCCAGTACTAAAATAAAAGCTATACTTGGGCTTTTTTTGGTTTTATTTGTGCATATTTACATATGCTGCTGTGTAGGATCCCCCCTTAGTCCCCAACCTCACTGATCCCCCACCAAACAGCTCTCTAACCCTCCCCCTCTGCCTTAATGGGCGCCATCTTGGGTACTGGCAGCTGTCTGCCAGTACCCAGTTTAGTAACAAATGTGCCTCTTTTTTTTAAAAAAAAAATCCCTTTTCTGTAGTGTAGCTTCCCCCCCCCCCCCCAAGACCAGCCCCCACCCCTTCCAGATCCCTTAGCTGTTTATATGTAATATTTTATTTTACAAATAATTTTAACCTTTCACAGCCTTATTTTTCCGTAGTGTAGCGGTTCCCTCCCGCCCCGTGCACGCGCCCGCCGCCCCCCGTGCACGCGCGCGCTCCAGACGGTTCCGCCCCCGATCCCGCCCACCTTCTCTGCACATCGATGGCCGCCCACCCGCCTCCCAGACTTGCTCCCACCCACCAACGATACCGGCCACGATGTCCGGTGCAGAGAGGCTCCTGCAATTTCAGCTCTCTAGCAGCTGTTCATATTCGGCGCTCACTGCCTCTCATCCATGCTGTGCGCTGTGTGTTACAGAGAATGAGAGGCAGTGAGTGCCGAGCAGGCGGTGATGTGATGGTCTGTGCCCCTGTTTTAAGATTGCTTTAGTTAATACTCCAATGAGATTATAGAGAAATAATATCCAACCAGGAGATGACTGGGCACTAGTATAAAATAGACATTACCAATAATGACCCTTCCTTCTCTGACGTCTCCCAAAAGCTTGCACTAACAGGATCCTTTCCTTTCTTCTCTTCCCTGCGTGCTCCTGCAATTTCAGCTCTCTAGCAGCTGTTCATATTCGGCGCTCACTGCCTCTCATCCATGCTGTGCGCTGTGTGTTACAGAGAATGAGAGGCAGTGAGTGCCGAGCAGGCGGTGATGTGATGGTCTGTGCCCCTGTTTTAAGATTGCTTTAGTTAATACTCCAATGAGATTATAGAGAAATAATATCCAACCAGGAGCTGACTGGGCACTAGTATAAAATAGACATTACCAAGTAATTGCTATTATATTTTCTGTTTTTAAACTTCGTAATGCAAATAAGCTATATAATAGGGAAAATGATTTTAATCATAGGGGTTCGCAGAAATTCTAAAGAACATATTTCGATAAACACCTTACCCTGTAACCTAAAGTCATATTTGACTCTCAAGATTTAGCCAAATACATTATTTAGATTTCAAATTGCCGTAGGGTTATGGAACATATGTCTGATTTGCCAGTATTTTATAATATGGGCGAGCAAGCCGTCTGCAATAAGTGCACAGTGCTAATTAATATAGAAGTCATTGTCATATTGCAGGTCTTAGAACATTTATCTAATGCGAGTGTGATCGCACAGTACTGGGACACCAGGTGCAAATTTATTTCTGCCTAAGTGCCTATTACTAAGCAACAATTCTGCAACACTTACAGGCTGTTCGTCGCTGCTGGCTGCAGCAGAGAGGCAGCACTGGTATGCTTCATTCCCAAAGCCTTCCTGTGGTCGATGCACGGCAACTTCCTGCCCACTGGCTGATTAGTGCCAGTGACGGCTATACAGCCTCCAGTAGCACTGGGGCTCTCCCTTGGTGTTGGGCATCCTACTCCTTAGAAGCACTTGAGGAGCTGATTGCTTGCAGGTTGTGGGTGCACGCTGTTGATGGAGGCTCGCAACTTGAATATCAGCAGCTACTTGGGGTGCTGATATTTCCGGAGCAGACATGCAGCCAAATCTTAGAACATTTATCTAATGCGAGTGTGATCGCACAGTACTGGGACATCGGGCGCCTTAGAAAAGCTGATCGCCAACATAATAGGCACTTAGGCAGAAATAAGTTTGCGCCCAGTGTCCCAGTACTGTGCGATCACACTCGCATTAGATAAATGTTCTAAGACCTGCAATATGACAATGACTTTTATATTAATTAGCACTGGGCACTTATTGCAGACGGCTTGCTCGCCCATATTGTAAAATACTGGCAAATCAGACATATGTTCCATAACCCTACTGCAATTTGAAATCTAAATAATGTATTTGGCTAAATCTTGAGAGTCAAATATGACTTTAGGTTACAGGGTAAGGTGTTTATCGAAATATGTTCTTTAGAATTTCTGCGAACCCCTATGATTAAAATCATTTTCCCTATTATATAGCTTATTTGCATTACGAAGTTTAAAAACAGAAAATATAATAGCAATTGCTTGGTAATGTCTATTTCATACTAGTGCCCAGTCAGCTCCTGGTTGGATATTATTTCTCTATAATCTCATTGGAGTATTAACTAAAGCAATCTTAAAACAGGGACACAGACAATCACATCGCCGGCACTCACTGCCTCTCATTCTCTGTAACACACAGCGCACAGCATGGATGAGAGGCAGTGAGCGCCGGGTATGAACAGCTGCTAGAGAGCTGAAATTGCAGGAGCGCGCAGGGACGAAAAGAAAGGAAAGGATCCTGTTAGTGCAAGATTTTGGGAGACATCAGAGAAGGAGGGGTCAGACTCAGGCGGCCATTTCAAAAAGGCCAGATGAGATCAGTAAGTGTATTTTCTGCCAAAGTTTATTTAGATGAAAATTTGGCTACAGTTTACTGTAAAGATCATTATTTAACTAATCTAAATAAGTTACAGTAATTTTTGTGTTGACTGTCCCTTTAATGTAATGCGAGCGCTATCTATGGCGGGTAAAATGTTAACTTTTAGCATAGTTAACGCTCAAGCGGGAGCACTAAATAGCACGCCACTTGTAATCTAGCCCCAAATGTTTAATTATGTGTAGTAAAAAAATTGCAATATACATTCACAATTTATTTTACTTAGTTGTCATATAACTTCCTTAGGTGTACACAATTCTGCTTGTCTTCCTTTTCCTAGAGAGGTTAATAAGTAAATTTTGTAGTCTACAAAATCCTTCAAATTGCCTAAGCCAACTAGACCAAGAAACTCAGGTATAGATATCCCTAATAGGACACAATTATTAAAGCGTCACTTATTTACAATTATTTTTCAAAATGTATTTTTATGAAGGCATTTTGTTATTTGGTACTAGCTTCAGTAGTACATAAACTAAAGGTATTTTGCAATTAAGTAGTTATTTTGCTTAGTTCTCTTGGTATCCTTTCTTAAAAAGTAATGTTAGGTGAGCTCAGGAGTGAGCACGTGTCTTTAGCCATCTGGCAGCTGCATTTGCATCATTGTTTGTAGCAGTGTTATTATATATAGTTGCACACTGCTGCTATAGACACGTTCATGCTCCTGAGCCCCTATCAACCTCCCTATATTTACTCTTTAACAAAGGACATTAAAAGAACAAAGACAATTCCATAATATAATTAAATTGGAAAGTTGTTTAAAATTGCACTCTGTACTTGAAAAATGATAGCTTAATTTTGACTTTACTGTTCCTTCAAAGTGCAATATATATATATGTATGTATTACTGGGTTTTCTTTATTTAATGGTAAAATCAACTCACCAGCTACTTTTTGTTACTTTTCTCTGAATGGTGAAAAAAAGAGCAGCCAATCAGCAACATCATTGCTGAGTTTACACCTTACTTTACTATAATCTCATGGGATTTCACAATGACCGTTTGAGATTTCATAGTAAACTTAAACTGAACAGGGAAATAACATGACTGTGCCTGCACATGCCCGATGCACACTTCCTTGCAAGTCCTGGGACTATCATCCTAATTGGCTGCTTAAAGTCCCTTTACAATAGGATGTAGCTACTGAAGAAATTTTGAGGTAAAATATCTTCCTTTTCACATAGCAATATTTTCTAGTCTGCATTTTTACAGATATGCTTTAACATCCTTTCTCATGCAAAACATACTTTCAACATATTAAAAATAGCTCTCTTTCACATGTGTTAGATAAGAGAGAGAGATGGAGAATATATGCATGCAAATATATAGTGTTTGTGTGTATTATATATATATATATATATATATATATATATATTTATATACATACATACATATATATATAGTGTATTTACACACACACACACACATATATATATATATACATCGTAATTACAAAATACTCCTGTTGTCTTGCTGCAAAATAACATATCAGCTGAGTCTAGATGCCATCTTGTTTGCTGAAATTGTAGCCATACTCAGTCTGTACTTGTTACTGGTGTAGACAAGCCTATAGCCACAGTCATATTGTTAAAATACATTTTTACACAAGAGCAAGAGGTGTTAAAGTGCATTGTTTTTCAGTTGTTATGTGTTAAAGCCTAGGTAAAGATATGTAGCAGAGTTATCTTTAAGAAGTCTGCTGTGTGCATTTCTAGTTCTGAGAAGAACAAAATCCACAATATTCAGAGCGAAATTACATGAAAAGGGGTAAAATAAATAATGCCAACATATTGCAAAGTTGTATTACTATACATAGCTAAACATTTTATATTAAAAAAAAAAATCTCAAGGTGTTTCTTTCTCTTTAGAGGTGTATTTTGTTTTAGAGAAGAACTAAGGGTTGTCACATTTATACAACAGCTAACGCCAAAAAAGAAGACTGACTATAACACGTTTCATTAAAAAAATCTTCTTTTAAGCAAAACATCTGATTCACACATAACTTGCAGATATAGTATGACGGCTGCCGCAATTTCTTTGATTATTAAGCCAGGACAATGCCATGCATTTATCATCTAAGATAAAGGTCAGTTTATGCCATGATATTCCATGGTACAGCTTTATCCAGTAATGAAATATATAACACAGCAGGAGATGATATTTTTATTTTGTGAGATAAATATAACCCTTTGATGAATACACCCCAATATGTTCAGAATTAGATTTGCTGCCACATACCATATTCACACTAGTAAGTGGCATCTCACACTTCATCCATAATTGGCAACAACTACAGTGCAATTTCAGGGTCAGCATTCCAAATAAAGCAAGGTCGCTGAAGATACCAGACGCTTTTCCATCTGCAGGGTGTCCTGTACCACTGCAGTACATGTTTATGCTTCTGGTTGTTATATCTAAATCTCTTTTAGAATTATGGGGGAATGTATATAAACTTTGATTTATTTATCTGAAATGTGTAAGATTATATCCTGTATTCTATATTTAGATTCTGAAATGAATGTTATGTAATAATAATCCTTTAGGCATTCAAGCTATGCATGGTTGTTTATGTGTATTTGTATATATGTATTTATTGTATTTTTTACAATTCTTGAATTAGATGTGTGCAATTTGTCAGCAGTATATGAAATAAGCTACTAAAAAAAGTTTCAGTTTACCAATTAAAGGGAAGCTAAAGTCAAAATTAAATTTTCATGATTCTTGCAGTTTTAAGAGACTTTCCAATCTAAATCTAAAATTGTTGAGTCTTTTTGTATTCAAACTTAATGACACCAGCTCATTCTGAGTATGTGCAAGAGTTTACAGTGTATGTATATGTATATGAGTCTGTGATTGGTTGATACATGATACTGTGGGCTGGCTAAATTCAGATTACATGTTATAGCATTTTATTTTTATTTTGCACCTTTTGATTGTGCAATTGTACTGTATTTAATGGTCCTTTAATAAATCTATGTTAGAGTAGTTAATGCTATTGCAATTAATAATCTCATCTCATAGAAATCAACGTGCTGGTGGAATCAACAATACTATGCACAGCAATTAGCAATACTTCTGCAATCAGTTTTTTAATAAGGGCGGTTAGGAGCATCTAGACCTAATTGCAAACCAAATGTTTCTAATTAGCATTACCACAGGTGAGTTTATATTACTGGTGTTAATTTTGAGCAGCATAACTTTAAGCCATTCAACTGGTGTAAAGTGTTATCGGCTTCATTTTTTCACTAGTTTGATATAGTTCTTCATTACAATTTACAAAGACACAAACATTTAGGGACAGACTACGAGTGACACGCGAACAGTTACAAACGAGCAAAAAGGGGTTCATCATGGCTGTTTGCGTGCATTGGGTTTTCGGCTCGTATTACAAGTTGAAAGTAAACGTGATCTCTTGAGCGCAATCACGATTTACGCTACAAAGATTACTGCGCCCTCAGCGCTCTGGTTAACTGTTTCGCGAAACAAAAAGGTGTCACAAAACAAATCAAAAATATATTAAAAAGTACATTTACACTCATAACACTATCTAATAAAAATTATTAAAAACAATATTGCACAACAAAGTTATAAGGGCTCAAAGATAGAAGATCTCAGGTGTTAGGAAAAAAAAGGCTGGCAAAGGGCTTTAACATTGAGGTACAGTACATACATATACATCTTTAAAAATGTATATGTATGTATATATATGTTTATATGTGTGTACATATGTAATTATGTATTAATATGTGTTTATTTCTATTTAAAGACATATATACACAAATAAACAAAAAAAATACATATGTACACATAAAGACATATATATAAGTACATTGGAGCCCTTTGCTGTCAAGTATGAAACATGAATACTTATATTTATGCAATATTTATATTTAATAAAGTAGATATTCCTATATATATATCTGTAGAAATCTATACCTATATATATTATCATAAATAAATATATATATATATATATATATAAATTAATAAATAGAACATATAATGCTATGTGAAGAACATTGTAATATGAGAATATGCAATCAAGTTTCCGCGTGAGGAGGGTATACGTTTTTTTCCCCATTTTTTTTTTTCTCCTTTGACTTGTATGGGGGAATACTTTAACATGCGTGATTGCCTAACTTTGGCTTTTTGAGAGCATCATTGTCAGTAAATGTTCCAGCAAACAATGAATGGGGGTGTCATGGGTGGTCTTTAGGCAGTCAGTTTGGGTGCGGGCAAAGAGTGCTGGTGGCCAAAAAGTTTAGTTGGGCAGTATGTGGGTATTACTAGGTGGTTTGTGGTGCGTGGGTGGGATGGACTGTTTTGTCCTTTCTCTTTAGCAAAACCCGGATGCAATCAGAAAGATGGGGGGGTTTAGACCCTCATACTCCACCTCAGTACCACCACTGTTCATACTGCTGCAAAATAACAATTTCATACTGTTACAGTTAAGATTATCAAAACGAAGCAATTAAAAGGAAATATAACTCAAAACTCCCATAAAATGTTTCATTATTTTTAACATATATTTTTTTTGTATACTTTCATTATTTATTCTGACCCCTTATCCTGTTATTCAATTATCATTGTATTATCACAAAATGCCACTATATTTGTTGTGTAAAAAAATGTTATTATATATATATATATATATTAATTATATATAATTTATTTGTATTATTACAGTTGCTTAACTCTGAGTTGGGCTACCAAAAAATGTCTTTGTCCAGGGACTTCTATTCTTTAGGTCTGCCACTGGTAGCTTCTTTATACCCGTCTTTAAATGGTTAAACAGAGAAGAACAGTACTCAACATCTTTTACAAAGGGTTATGTCCCTGGTCTGCAAAACAATGTCATTTTTTGCAAACTAAATTGTTTTCACAGATCATTTGTATGCAATGTTTAATTATAATTATATGCTGTGTATAAAAGCTGGGTTTAATGTCCCTTTCATATCACTTAACATTAACAGTACCGCTATACTGCAACCGCCAATAATCATCTGAATAGATTAAACAACCATGCTGATACCACTGCTGACAAGAAATACAAATGTAGTTGTGCACAAAATAGACAGTATTCAGTCAGAATAAAGGGGTTACTGATCAGGAAGTGTTTCACAGTGATCAAACACAGACGAATGAAAAGATCACACTGGAGTCAGGTCACAATTAGGGCAGCTACCTATCTCTGAACAAAACACCAGCCATGAAAATAACTATAAATATTTTTTTATCATAATTCAAAAACTAAAAGTGCTAGGGCTGATTTTATGCAATAGTTTATTTCAGATTAGATTTACACACACTTGGAATACATTGTACCATATTAAGGCTTTTCTTTGTTTATTCTTTATTATCTATGTTGACCTGAAACTAAAGGGATACTAAGCAGTAGGAGACTTACTCAACAGAGGGTCCTGGTCCAAAAGAATTTTGGGCCCCCCAAAGGTAACTCAGTAGAAAACAATAGTAATAATATACATGCTGCCCTGTATAATGATTTTGAGGATGGATAGATATATAGATAAATAGACCACTAATAAAAAGCTGAAGAGCCATGAAAATAACAGAGTTCTGGAATATTTATTTTGCTCTCTCAGAGATCTCCAAACAGCTCCCTAACCTGAAAGACTTGCATCTGTATTGATCACAGTCCAGGTAGGACGAGCAAAAGATTCCCACTGAATAATGAACTGATCCAGCCACCAAGTCAGAGACTGACTTTCAATGGGCTCCAGAAAAATCTTTTGAGATAGCTCAATATGACCCCTGCACCACTGGCAAATCATATAAAGCTGAAGAGCTATTACGTGAAATTGTGTCTAAGAAATTGCATCTGAAACTGCAATCATGAGATTTAGAACTTCCATACAAAGAGAAAGAGAGGGACTGAAGGTTCAGACAAGCTGATGCCAATTTTAAACTTCTCTGCTCTGTATGAGAGAGACTCATGGAGACTGAATCTATTTGAAAACCCCCAAACGTTACCTTTGTCTGAGAAACCAAATATCTCTTTGGAAAATTGGTCCTCCAACCATGTTGTTGAAGAAACAAAAACAGTCTGTTGGTATAATATTCTGCTAAAGGAAAAGGTGGAGCTTGAACCAATATATCGTCCAGGTAGGGAAACACTGCAAAACCCTGAGATCTAATCACAGACAATAGGGCACTCAGAACCTTTGTGAAAATTCTTGGAGCTATAGCCAGACCAAATGGTAGAGCAACAAACGGAAAATACTTGTCTAGAAAGGCAAACCTCAGAAACTGGTAATTTTACCTGTGTATTGGATATAAAGATAAGCATCCTTTAAAATTATTGTGGTCATAAAATTACCTTGCTGAACAAAAGGCAGAATAGTCTGAATAGTTTCCATTTTGAAAGAAGGAATTTCTACAAACTTGTTCAGTACCTTCCTTTTTTGGAACAATGAACATATTTGAATAAAATCTCATCCCCTGTTCCTGCAAAGGAACTGGCACAATCACTCCCATAGTTTTCAGATCTGAAGCTGACTGGAAAAAGCTTGAGCCTTTAAGGGATTCCTTGGAACATTGGACAGAAAAACCTTTCTCTTGGGGGACGTATTTTGAAACCTATTCAATAACCCTGGGAAACTATATTCAGAACCCATGGATCTGAAACAGACTGGAACCAAGCCTCCTGAAAAAAGGCATAACCTGCTTCCTTCCAGAACCTCTAGATTGGTGGCCACACCTCCATGCACATTTTGTAGTAGGGATAGATTTCTTAGCCTGCTTTGACTTGGCACTAGGCCTCCAGACTGGGCCAGAAGTGCCTTGCTTCTGAGTAGAGGAGTCAACTTTTTGTTCCTTATTCTGACGAAAGGACCAGTAACAGTAGATATAACAGAATGTAAATCAGAACCAAACAGTTCCTTTCCCTGAAAAGAAAGAGACAAAAGTCTGGACGTAGACACCATGTCATCAGACCAAGATTTAAGCCATAAGGTTCTTCTAGCAAGGATTGCCAGATACATGCTTTTAAAATTGATTTTCATAATATCAAATACAGCATCACAAATAAAAGAATTGACACTTTTAAGTAAACCCACAAGATCTTCACTAGCAGAGCCATTAGAACACTGTTCTGAAAGACTAGATAACCAGTAAGATGAAGCAGCAGCCACATCAGCAATAGAAATAGCTGTCCTAAGCAAATACACTGCTTGTATGAAAGGACTCTAATATCCTATCTAAAAGGTCTTTAAAAGAAGGACTGTCTGCCAAAGGGATAGTAGTATGCTTAGACAGATTGGAAATAGCCCCATCAAACTTAGGAACAGTTTCCCACACTTAGTAGCAGGTAAAGGATATAACTTACAGAAGGATTAGAATAATAATTAGGCTTAGACCATTCAACCATTCCTTAGATACCATCTTAGAGAAGTTGGCGGCAGTGCGTTGGGTATTTGAATTTTATATCTTTATTAAAAAGTAAGTTATAGTGCATCTTCATGTCATCTGATGAATTGAACTCCATCTAAAATATCACTAACATTCCTGATCTTATTTTAAAAAGGGAAGATTTTATCATCACTTTAGTACAGGTAGGAAGATGTTCAGTGTAGATTTATGGACAGAATCAGACTGCTCAGTTATAGCATTGACAAGCAAAGCAATAAACAATTATAACCCTTTAAAAAGAAAGCTCTAGAGGAATGGAAAAACATACCCCCTCCTAAACTAGCTATTCTTTTAAAAAAACTTACAGGTTTAAAAAACATAATTTATGTAAGAACTTACCTGATAAATTAATTTCTTTCATATTGGCAAGAGCACATGAGCCAGTGATATATGGGATATACAATCCTACCAGGAGGGGAAAAGTTTCCCAAACGAATAGCCAAGCAGTGGGGTGATAAAGAAAGGAGTAGAAAGGGGGCGGAGCTTGCCAGCCGAAGGAGATGGCTGACTTCTAATTGAGCTCCCGTGCCCTGTCAGAATGAGAGCGTTATCGGCAACTCGCCACTGCCTTTAATTAGCCCATAACAAACCGGGATGAGAAGACTAACTCTCCGGTCAAGTTTGGCAAGTCTCACATTATCCTAAGCGCTGCTCCATATAAGACTTGTGCGAGAGCTAAGGATTGCGGCCTGGACCTGCACCTGTACCCACTTAATGCCGACCGGGACCCTGATCCCACACTCACCAAGCAACTATCCACCCAGCGGAGATCTGACAGCCCGCATCGCGGGAAGCGTTACCACAGTGCCTGGGGGGGAGATTTGACAGAGAGCTGTGTCGGATCTCACGGAGGAGAAGAATGGCGCCGGGGAGGGCCGCAGCCTGCGCTTGAGTTAATTGCGCACTATACACAAAGGATCCTTGGCAGCAAGAGATTAAAAAAGGAGGGTAAGAGGCTATGTCATATTAAACCTCACACACTGAATCACTTGTGTTCGTTTTAAAGGGAAAAATAAAAATAAAACCAGCAAACTGCAGGCATATTAAGAGCATATGAGTTCAGGTCTCAGACAATTGCAAGAATAATGAAGTCACTAAAGCAGACTATGACTAACTGATCTCACTTTGCATTATATCAACTTCTCGCTCATAGCATCCTAGCACTCTTTAAACCTACACATCTTGTTGGGGAAGCATAAGAATAATAAAAACCTTTTACTAACTATTACTAAGGAGAGAGTGTATCCACGCAGCAGGGAAAGTTCACCTCACACACAGATATTAGACTCTTTTTTTCTCCCGCTACTGCACAAGAGACAAGTGCACAGATTAGATCACTGATCTTTCTCATTGAAACCCTAAAAATGTCACCAAAAAAAGGGAATAAACCTAACAAAGGCTCTAAACAGCTAAAAGCCACCTCTCACACAGTTAACAGCTTTTTCAAAACCCTAGACACAAAGGATACTAGCCCTGCAAGAACAGATCCCATAGAACATCTATCTGACCACAGCTCATCTGATTCAGAGAGTGATCATCAATCTGAAAACATCACTATCCCCACATCTTTATTCAACAACATCCCTTCAAAAAAAGACTTCTCCACATTGATAGCTCAGGTCAAACAATGTATAAAGGAGGAGATCTCTGATCTCAAAAAGGACATATCTGAGATGGGAAATCGAGTAGAGTCCTTAGAGAACACCCAAGATACACATGCAGAAGCTATCACAACTCTCCACAATACCATCCAGCAACAGGGGATCAACATCTCCGAGCTTGAAAACAAATTGGATGACGCTGAAAATCGAAGCAGGCGGCATAACATTAGATTACGGGGAGTGCCTGAGACTATTCTGCCTGCAGAACTGAATCAATACCTACAACATCTCTTCAGCACCCTGAAAAGGGAGGAAACACCATCAAAAATTGACATTGACAGAGCCCACAGAGCTCTGCACCCCAAACCACTCCCTGAACAACCACCACGAGACATCATCGTCCGAATCACTAATTACCAAGTGAAAGAAGAAATAATGAAGCTAGCAAGAGAGCAACAACCCATAAGATTTGACAACGCTGAAATACAGGTATACGCAGATCTATCTCAAAGAACACTCACACAACGCAGAGATCTCAAGCCCCTAACATCATACCTGAGGAAAATGAATGTGCCATATAGATGGGGCTTCCCCTTTCATCTGATCATACCCTGGAAGGGCAGACGCATTACATGTTCCTCCACCGCTGACATTCCGTCGGTGTGCAGAGAGCTAGACATTCCACATCCCCCAACTGGGAGCCCAACATCATCCCAAGCTACTCCAGTCAAAGAAGGTGAACCTGCGCCACTACCACAAAGAAAAGAATGGAATCTGGTACGTCAGAGGAAAACCCAAAAACAGAATGCTACAGCCCTTCCATCATCAGCAGATAAAGGCTGACACAGTCCTCTTTTAGAAGCACTTTGAAATACTTATTCTCTCCAAATCAAGAATGGACCTTCGTGGCCTGACACAGACGTATGGGTCTGTTGAGACTCTTGCACAACTGCCTACTTGCCACAGGATGGGTTCGTATAATCTTCTCAGATCCTCTGAGACACCCTAATGTGTGAACTATTACAGTTACTAAATATAAGATGTTGCTTATTACCTGTTATTCATAGAATGCTAATAATCATAAGTTATTATCTTGCAGTTATTTTATTTTATTGTTCTCATTCAGCTGGGAGAGTTTCTCCTATAGTATAGAATACTGTTTGTTAAAAGTCTATTACAGGATGTATATTTTCTTGTATTTCTTTTTCTTCTACCTTTTCACTTCTTTCTCTCAAATTGCAACTGTTCTCGAATGTACTCTTTCTATAATGTAAATGTAAGCATTCTGCCAGAAGAAGTTCATATTTATATAGTACATACATACCATTATGTCTAGACCAGTTTCACAGAATTTAGTTATCTTTACACAGAACACAAAGGGACTAAACTGTCCCAATAAAAGAAGGATAGCCATCTCTGACTTACACAAGAAAGGAGGTCATATCTTGATGCTTCAAGAGACTCACTTTAAATCCAAACACATCCCCAAGTATTTCTCCCCACATTATCCTCAACACTTCCATAGTACCAATCAAAACAAAAAAATCAATGGAGTTAGCATCTTAATCCACAAATCCATCCCCTTTGTTAAGACGCAAATCTGTCAAGATAAAGAAGGCAGATATTTGTGCCTGAAAGGTCTTTTGTATGGCAAACCCGTAACACTGGTAAACGTATACGCACCTAACTCGCATCAAGATAAATTTATATCTTCCCTAACAGATCTCATCATTAAAGAAGTCAAAGGCTCCCTGATAGTCGCAGGCGATCTTAACATCCCCTTGAACCCCACAGTAGATTGCTCGAATCCGGACACTAGAGCGAAAACTACTAACCTAACTAACATATGGCAGAATTTCAAAGTCCTAGGCCTACATGATACTTGGAGATATTTTAACCCCCAAAAAATAGATTTCACTTTTTTTTCACACCCAAATAGAAATTACTCCAGATTAGACTATATCCTTGTGGATCATATGATACTATCCCACTCTAAACACTCGCAAATAATCCATACGTCATGGTCAGATCACTCCCTAGTAACGTATACCGTAAGATGGCCCTCGGCCCCCTTCCGAACTTATCAATGGAGGCTAGACTAAACAATACTCTTTATTAACAAAACCACACTTTTCAAGCACCCCACGGAGGGAGGTATGGGTGTTCCTCACTTACACTCTTATAAATTAGCTGTGTCACTACAGAGAATCTCTGACTGGTGTAGATCTCGAGAACCTGATGTTAAGAGATGGATTCAAGTAGAAAACGCGTTGACAGAGTCTCACAACCTCAGCACTGTCTGCTGGAACCCTGCTTTTTTTAATAAACAGTCTATTTCCACATCCTCTATCACCAATGAGACTTGGTCAGACTGGAAATTTCTAAACAGACAACCGAACACACTTTCATCCAAATACTCCCCACTCACCACTCTCATAAACAACCCGGAATTTCCCCCGGGGAGGCATCAAATTTTCCCCCCCTCCCTGGACCCACTACACCTCCTCCCTATTTACTCATTGACAGAAAACGGGAATATCAGGGATAAAAACACACTCGACACTTTACAACACCCGTTTCTTTCCTCTTGGATGAGAATCCACCAAATACGACACTATATACTACTACATAAATTCAAGAAAGACCTGATATGCCCTATAACTATGTTTGAACATATTTGCTTACCTAACAGCTCAACAAAAGGAGTAGTCTCCAAACTCTACAAACTCACCTTATCCAGCACCTTTCCTCATCTCCCCTCATACACAAAAAAATGGGATAGGGAACTTAAAGCAACAACCACACCGCAAACCTGGAAGCGCAGATTTGAAAATCTTTTACACTCAGCTCACTCTGCACAGTCCAAAGAAACAAACATCAAGATTATGATGAGGTGGTATTTAACACCTACTAGGATAAGGTATATATTTAAGAAAACCTCCGGCCTATGCTGGAGAGGCTGTGCCCGGGAAGGCAACATTTCACATATTTGGTGGGATTGCGAACTCATTCAACCCTTCTGGTCTGAATTCTTCAGGAGTGTTAACATAATATTAGGAACAGACATGACACCTAATCTAGAAATAGCACTACTCAATCACACACCGAACATTACATGTAAGATTAGAAGGCAGCTCTTTCAAATCATGCTTAATGCGGCCAACCAGCTCATTCCGAGATGGTGGAAATCCACTCAAACTCCAACCTTATTGAACTGGAGAGCTTTAGTGAACAAGAACTTGATGGAAAGACTCCACTACCTTAAGCAGGGACAGATGTCTTTACATCAGGATATGCAGCTTCTGTGGGAAACCTACACTTATAATACCCAATATACACCTAACACCTAAAATACCTGCAACTACAGGAACTCTATATTTTGGTAGAACAACGCATACACTATAATTTTTATAACGGACAGAAGGCTGTGACAAATAGAGTACAAGAACATGGAAAACTTTCTTCTCTTTCTTTCTTTATCTTTCTTCCTATTCTTTGATTATGTAAGTTTTAGTTTTTATAAAGAACCTTATAATTGCTACAGTTGCAAGCATTAAGAACCTGCAATATTATAAATCAATCGGCTGTCAACATTTAATAAGAGACTACCTCTCAGATCCACTCCAGAATAAGACTGGGGATTTTTCTTGCAAAACCTTTTAAATGTTCTACTACACACAGGACACCCCAAGGACTCAGCTCATATGGAAAATAAATGTACACCAGAGGCTCTGAGAAAAATATAAAATGACAGTATTTAGACAGCAGGCCTTTTTGCAGTAATGTTAATTCATCAGTTTGTAACTTGTCATGCTCTTTTATTGTTGTGACTTTTCTTCTTTTTTTTACCATTTGAAAAATAATAAAAATTTGAATATAAAAAAAAAAAAAAAAAAAGAAAGGAGTAGAAAGCATCAACAAAGGAAATTTGGAAATAATTGTGCTTTATACAAAAAATCATAACCACCATAAAAAGGGTGGGCCTCATGGACTCTTGCCAATATGAAAGAAATTAATTTATCAGGTAAGTTCTTACATAAATTATGTTTTCTTTCATGTAATTGGCAAGAGTCCATGAGCTAGTGACTTATTGGAATTTCAATACCCAAGATGTGGCGTCTTCCACTCAAGAGTCACTAGAGAGGGAGGGAATAAAAATAAAAACAGCCATATTTCGCTGAAAAAATTAATCCACAACCCAAAAAAATAAGTTTGTTTTCATTTTTGAAAGAAAAAAACTTAAATCAAAAAGCAGAAGAATCAAACTGAAACAGCTACCTGAAGAACTTTTCTACCAAAAATTGCTTCCGAAGAAGCAAATACATCAAAACGGTAGAATTTAGTAAATGTATGCAAAGAGGACCAAGTCGCTGCTTTGCAAATCTGATCAACTGAAGCTTCATTCTTAAAAGCCCACGAAGTGGAGACTGATCTAGTAGAATGAGCTGTAATTCTCTGAGGCGGGGCCTGACCCGACTCCAAATAAGCTTGATGAATCAAAAGTTTCAACCAAGAAGCCAAGGAAATAGCAGAAGCCTTCTGACCTTTCCTAGGACCAGACAATAAAATAAATAGACTGGAAGTCTTCCTGAAATCTTTAGTAGCTTCCACATAATATTTCAAAGCTCTTACCACATCCAAAGAAAGTAAGGATCTCTCCAAAGAATTCTTAGGATTATGACACAAGGAAGGGACAACAATTTCTCTACTAATGTTGTTAGAATTCACAACCTTAGGTAAAAATTGAAAAGAAGTCCGCAAAACTGCCTTATCCTGATGAAAAATCAGAAAAGGAGACTCACAAGAAAGAGCAGATAGCTCAGAAACTCTTCTAGCAGAAGAGATAGCCAAAAGGAACAACACTTTCCAAGAAAGTAGTTTAATGTCCAAAGAATGCATAGGCTCAAATGGAGGAGCCTGTAAAGCCTTCAGAACCAATTTAATACTCCAAGGAGGAGAAATTGATTTAATGACAGGCTTAATACGAACTAAACATGAACACCAAGGAAGAATGGTATGAAGGATACCAGACTACCCAAAGTATGCACTTACAGCACTCTAGGTCTGAACTAAAGGTTGGGATTCCTCAACAGGATATTAAAATATAACTTTTATTAGTATTAAAATTAACGTGGTAGAGACCGTGGCTCCAGGATTTGTATCATTCTGTTTATTAACCACTCTCCCAGAGCTCCTCCGCTTCTGCCTTCTGAAGACTGTAGCAAGGTGGGCAACTGGACATTCGAACCAGATCCGCATACCAAAACCTGTGTGGCCATGCTGGAGCCACCAGCAACACAAAAGACTGTTCCATGATGATTTTGGAGATCATTCTTGGAAGGAGAACTAGAGGCGGGAATATGTAAGCAGGTTGATAACACCAAGGAAGTGTCAGCGCATCCACTGCTTCCGCCTGAACATCCCTGAGGACCTGGACAGGAATCTGGGAAGTTTCTTGTTTAGATGAGAGGCCATGAGATCTATCTCTGGAAGCCCCCACATCTGAACAAACTGAGAAAACCCATCTGGATGGAGAGACCACTCCCCTGGATGTAAAGACTGGCGGCTGAGATAATCCGCCTCCCAATTGTCTATGCCTGGGATATGCACCGCAGAGATTAGACAGGAGCTGGATTCCGCCCAGGCAAGTATCCGAGATACTTCTTTCATAGCTTGGGGACTGTGAGTCCCACCCTGATGATTGACATAAGCCACAGTTGTGATATTGTCTGTCTGAAAACAAATGAACGGTTCTCTCTTTAGCAGAGGCCAGAACTGAAGAGCCCTGAGAATTGCACAGAGTTCTAAAATATTTATTGGTAATCTCGCTTCTTGAAATTTCCAAACCCCTTGTGCTGTCAGAGATCCCCAAACAGCTCCCCAACCTGAAAGACTCGCATCTGTTGTGATCACAGTCCAGGTTGGGCGAACAAAAGAAGCCCATTGAACCAAAAGATGGTGATCCATCCACCATGTCAGAGAGTGTCGTACATTGGGATTCAAGGATATTAATTGTGATATCTTTGTATAATCTCTGCACCATTGATTCAGCATAAAAAGCTGTAGAGGTCTCATGTGAAAACGAGCAAAGGGGATCGCGTCCGATGCTGCAGTCATGAGACCTAAAACTTCCATGCACATAGCCACTGAAGGGAATGACTGAGACTGAAGGAGCCGGCATGCTGCGACCAATTTTAAACGTCTCTTGTCTGTTAGAGACAGAGTCATGGACACTGAATCTATCTGGAAGCCTAAAAAGGTGACCCTTGTCTGAGGAATCAAGAAACTTTTTGGTAAATTGATCCTCCAACCATGTTTCCGAAGAAACAACACTAGTTGATTTGTGTGAGATTCTGCAGTATGTAAAGACTGAGCTAGTACCAAGATATTGTCCAAATAAGGAAACACCGCAATACCCTGTTCTCTGATTACAGATAGTAGGGCACCCAGAACCTTTGAAAAGATTCTTGGAGCTGTTGCTAGGCCAAATGGAAGAGCAACAAATTGGTAATGCTTGTCTAGAAAAGAGAATCTCAGGAACTGAAAGTGTTCTGGATGAATCGGAATATGAAGGTATGCATCCTGCAAGTCTATTGTGGACATATAATGTCCTCGCTGAACAAAAGGCAGAATAGTCCTTATAGTCACCATCTTGAAAGTTGGTATTCTTACATAACGATTCAAAATTTTTAGATCCAGAACTGGTCTGAATAAATTTTCTTTCTTTGGTACAATGAATAGGTTTGAATAAAACCCCAAACCTTGTTCCTGAGGAGGAACTGGCATGATTACCCCTGAAGACTCCAGATCTGAAACACACTTCAGAAAAGCCTGAGCTTTTACTGGATTTACAGGGATGCGTGAGAGAAGAAATCTTCTCACAGGAGGTCTTACTTTGAATCCTATTTGATACTGTCAGGGTTACTGCTTGCTAATGATCTGTCCCTTTAAGAGCCTCCTATATCAAGCACTTCCCCCCAGCATTCATTGCTGGTTAATTGAGAAAGGATTCACAGCACAAGCGTTACACTGAGAGTTTTCCTCACTCTCCAACAGCCTCATAAATTCTTATTTGAAGAGTTACTGATAACATCTTTTATTTTTCATTCCTACATCTAGCAGCTCTTCTACTCAATTCAACACTGGAAGATATTTCATACTATAAGGAAATCAAACTAACTCGACATCAAACCCTGAAGCATTTACAAGGTAACAGGATTCAAGCAGCTTCATACACAGCACAGCAAGTAGCGGTGACGTCATCAGCTGCAGCCGCAACCGCTCTCCCTCTGAGTACCAGGCTGCTGTTCATAACAAACGGACAAGTAACAATTCCTGTGTTCTCAGGTCAGACCTAATTATTTTATTATTAATCGTTATCCTTACTTAATTTGATGAACTTTACCTGCCTAATTAAGGAATACTATATTTTACGTTACTGCTTAATTTGAACTGTTTGCATTATCAAATGCCCTGAAAGTAATACAGTTTATGAAGTTAATAAACTGTCACTTATTGGGCAAATAGTAATACATTATATGAAGCACTGACAACGAATTCATCAAGCTTCTTTTATGTTACAAACCTACTTTTGAGGCAATTGTTGGTTCTTATTTATAAAACAAAATTAAATGCTTGTTCAAATTGCTACTATTACAGAATTAACCAGCCAAAAGGATTTAGTGTTTGTGTACACAGAATTATCCTATACTAAACATATACTTTCAACAGCAATTATGGAACAAGATCTTTTAAGTGATAAAGTTCAAGTCCTGTCAGACAGATTAGAAGCTCTATCAGGTTCTTTCCATGAATTACAAGTGGAAAATCAGGCTTTGAAGGCCTGCTTAAGAGAGACTCTGGCACCTAAACCTGCAAGTGCAGATTCTATCCCTGAACCTATGGTCTCCCCCCCAGAAAAATTCTCTGGTGACCGTTCAAGATTCAGAGAGTTTAAAAACTCCTGCTTGTTGCTTTTTCAATTAAAGCCACGTACTTATCCCACAGAAAGATCAAGAGTGCTCACTGTGATATCATATTTGAGGGGGGAACCTAGGGCTTGGGCTGACTCTTTTTTTGAAAATGATGATGCAATACTGGGATCTCTAGATGAGTTCTTTGATCAAATGTCAGCATTATATGATGACCCTTTCAAACAGGTCACAGCTGAAAACTTACTTAGATCTTTAAAACAAAGAAAGAACCCAGTGGAGTCTTACATCACACAATTTAAAATTTCTGCCCGTGATTCGGGATGGAATGAGGTCTCCCTTAAAACTCAATATCGTTTAGGGTTGTCTGAGGATATAAAGGATGAACTTTCACGCACAGGTATTCCAGATTCATTGGAAGATTTCTTTTCTCTCACTATTAACATAGATAGACGGCTTAGGGAACGCCGCTCTGAAAAGGCTAGCGGTACAAAAAGCTTTCTCTCCACACCTGTTTATCAAACTAAGGAATCACCACAACCTATGGACATAGGCTTTATAAAGGGTCCCCTCTCCTCTCAGGAAAAGACTAGGAGGAAGTTGCATAGTTTGTGCATGTATTGTGCCTGCCCTACACATGAAGTAAAGGACTGCCCAGTTCTGGCTAGGAATAAGAAGGGTAGGTTGCCTAACATCTCTGAATCCCTGTTGATGAAAACCATTAAACCATCATATTTAACTATCCCTATTATTTTACAGTGGGATCAAATCAGGATAACAACTGAAGCTATCCTTGACACCGGCTCATGTAGAAATTTTGTTGATTTTTCTTTTGTGAAACAGAATAAAATACCTCTGGTCTCTAAGAAAACTCCAGTCTCTGTGAAGGTCATTGATGGCTCTTTTTTAAAATCAGGTCCTGTCACACACCAAACTACACCATTACAGGTAATATCTTGCACACACATCACAGAAAAACTCACTTTCGATGTCATATCTTCACCAATGTTTAATGTAATCCTTGGTATAAATTGGTTTTGTAAACACAAACCAACTATAAACTGGAATGACCTCAGTTTATCTTTTCCTCATCTCACTCAAAATAGTGAGACATCATCAGATTTAATTATGCTACAGGTTGAGGATAATATTTTACCCAAACAATATGCAGACTTCTCAGATGTTTTTAATAAAAAAGAAGCTGAATGTTTGCCCCCTCATAGGGATTACGATTGTCCTATTGATTTACTCCCAGGAGTTTCAATTCCCTATGGACATATCTACCCCCTTTCTAAACCAGAACTAGAACACCTTAAAAATTATATCGATGAGAACCTCCGAAAAGGTTTTATAAGACCTAGTACCTCTCCTGCAGGTGCAGGCATATTTTTTGTTACCAATAAAGATGGCACGTTAAGACCAATTATTGATTACAGGGAATTGAACAGGCGTACCAGAAAAAACAGGTACCCCCTACCTTTAATCCCTGAATTAATTGAAAGATTAAGGGGGGCCTCAATTTTCACTAAATTGGATCTTCGAGGTGCCTATAATCTTATACGAATGAGAGCTGGCGACGAATGGCTCACTGCTTTTCGGACTAGATATGGGCTATTCGAATATACAGTGATGCCATTCGGTCTGTGCAATGCCCCAGCAACATTCCAATGCTTAATCAATGATCTTTTCAGAGATATTTTGGATGTATATGTTGTTGTCTATTTGGACGATATTCTAGTTTACTCACAAAATTTAGATCAACATAGAATGCATGTTAGAGAGGTTCTCACTAGGTTACGAAAAAATAACCTATACGCTAAACTAGAAAAATGTATATTTGAATCAAATAATATCTCTTTTCTGGGTTATAACATCTCTCCTGAAGGAATCAAGATGCAAGATGACAAGGTTCAGGCCATTCATAATTGGCCAACTCCTCAATGTAAGAAAGATGTTCAACGTTTCCTTGGCTTCTCAAATTATTATAGGAAATTCATTCCTGGATTTGCTGCTACTACCAAACCTCTTACTGAACTCACCAAATTGAATCATCCTTTCAGGTGGACAAGCCATACTCAACAGGTATTTGACCTTTTAAAAAATAAATTCACTACAGCACCCATTCTCCAATACCCGGATTTAGAAAAGCAATTCATCCTGGAAGTTGACGCTTCTGAGTTCGCAATAGGGGCAATCCTCTCTCAAAGGAAATCATTCAAAGAACCCTTACATCCGGTCGCATTCTTCTCTAGATTGATGCAACCAGCAGAGTTAAATTATCCAGTTGGCGAGAAAGAATTACTTGCAATAAAGTGTTCCTTCGATCACTGGAGGCACTTGCTTGAGGGTGCAACACAACCAACTGTCATATATACTGACCACAAAAATCTGCAATATCTTCAGTCTAATCGAACTCTATCCTCCAGACAATTACGCTGGAGTCTTTACTTCTCTCGTTTCCATTACATCATTACCTACAGGCCTGGTACAAAAAATGGCAAGGCTGACGCCCTCTCTAGACAAGGTCCTAAACCTATAATACCATGCATTCCTACTACTATTGTTCCTAAGGACTCTATCATTGGTGTTATAACAAGTCTAACTACAGTGATAAAAGATGCTACTGCTATTGATCCATCAGTACCTCATACAGATCTTACTTACAATTCTGATGGCTTACTCTATAAGGACGGGAAGCTATACATACCTCCAAATCTTAGATCTTCAATCTTGAAAACAGTTCATGAGTCCCCCCTTGCTGGACACATGGGAAGGGATAAAACTTTGGATTTACTTAAGAGATCTTTTTGGTGGCCTACTCTTAACCTCGATCTCAAAGAATATATTTCTAAATGTGTTATATGTGCAACCTCCAAACCTTCTAAACAACTCCCTGTGGGTCTTTTACAGCCTTTACCTGTACCTCAAGTACCCTGGGAGGCGGTATCCCTGGACTTTATCGTGGACTTACCTGTCTCTAACAAATATACCACTATAATGGTTGTCACCGATCTATTCTCAAAGATGGCACATTTCATACCGGTTACCTCCCTACCCACTTCCAAGTTCACCAGTGAATTGTTCATTCAAAACATTGTAAGACTGCATGGATTACCTAAAACCATCCTTAGTGACCGTGGAACCCAATTCACATCTAAGTTCTGGAGAAATTTGTGTGCTGCTCTGCATATAGAACAAAAACTCACCACTGCTTACCATCCTCAAACGAATGGGCAGACGGAGAGGGTGAACCAGTGGCTAGAACAATACCTACGTTGTTTCTGCTCTCACCAACAAGATTCTTGGGCCACCTACTTGCCCCTAGCAGAATTTGCCTATAATAATAATAAGAGTTCTACAACTGGCACATCACCATTTTTTGTAAATTATGGTTTACATCCAAATTTCACACTACTTCCGAAGATTGACACCCCATGTCCTCAGGTGAATGATCTGGTTAATGACATTTCTGCTAACTTTTCTTCAATTCGTGAACATATTCTTCAGGCACAGGCATCACAACGCAGGTACTACGATCTTCGCCACAGACCTAGTCCTCAATATTCCGTAGGACAACAAGTATGGCTCTCCACTAAGAACCTCAAGATACCTTATCCTTGTAGGAAACTAGGTAAACTCTTTTTGGGTCCTTACCCTATCGTCAGGGTAAATGGTCCAACAACAGTTACACTCCAACTACCATCAACTTTTAAGATACATCCAACTTTCCATGTGTCTCTTATCAAACCTTGCAACCTACCCATAACAAATATTACATCAGAAGACCCAATACCTTCTGCTAATCTTGATTGCCAGTATGAGGTTCATAGCATTCTGGATTCTAGACTACGTCGTGGGAATCTTTTCTATTTGGTTCATTGGAAAGGTTTTGGCCATGAGGATGATTCCTGGGAGCCTGCCTCGAACATATCTCCTCCACGTCTGATTTCCCTCTTCCATAGACGTAACCCTGATCGTCCTAGGCCTTGAACCTCGCTGTGGTTCTTTTTGTGGGGGGCTCTGTCAGGGTTACTGCTTGCTAATGATCTGTCCCTTTAAGAGCCTCCTATATCAAGCACTTCCCCCCAGCATTCATTGCTGGTTAATTGAGAAAGGATTCACAGCACAAGCGTTACACTGAGAGTTTTCCTCACTCTCCAACAGCCTCATAAATTCTTATTTGAAGAGTTACTGATAACATCTTTTATTTTTCATTCCTACATCTAGCAGCTCTTCTACTCAATTCAACACTGGAAGATATTTCATACTATAAGGAAATCAAACTAACTCGACATCAAACCCTGAAGCATTTACAAGGTAACAGGATTCAAGCAGCTTCATACACAGCACAGCAAGTAGCGGTGACGTCATCAGCTGCAGCCGCAACCGCTCTCCCTCTGAGTACCAGGCTGCTGTTCATAACAAACGGACAAGTAACAATTCCTGTGTTCTCAGGTCAGACCTAATTATTTTATTATTAATCGTTATCCTTACTTAATTTGATGAACTTTACCTGCCTAATTAAGGAATACTATATTTTACGTTACTGCTTAATTTGAACTGTTTGCATTATCAAATGCCCTGAAAGTAATACAGTTTATGAAGTTAATAAACTGTCACTTATTGGGCAAATAGTAATACATTATATGAAGCACTGACAACGAATTCATCAAGCTTCTTTTATGTTACAAACCTACTTTTGAGGCAATTGTTGGTTCTTATTTATAAAACAAAATTAAATGCTTGTTCAAATTGCTACAAATACAGACTATTACAGATACCCTTGAGAGACAATGCTCTGAATCCAATGATTTTGGACAGATTTTATCCAAAAATCCTTGAAAAACCTTTATCTGCCCCCTACCAGCTGAGCTGGCATGAGGGCCGCACCTTCATGCGGATTTAGGGGCTGACTTTGGTTTCCTAAATGGCTTGGATTTATTCCAATTTGAGGAAGGCTTCCAATTGGAAGCAGATTCCTTGGGGGAAGGATTGAGTTTTTGTTCTTTATTCTGACAAAAGGAACGAAAACGGTTAGAAGCCTTAGATTTACCCTTAGGTTTTTTTATCCTGAGGCAAAAAAACTCCTTTTCCTCCAGTGATAGTTGAAATAATAGAATCCAACTTAGAACCAAATAAATTATAACCTTGGAAAGAAAGAAATAGTAATCTAGATTTAGATGTCATATCAGCATTCCAAGATTTAAGCCACAAAGCTCTTCTAGCTAAAACAGCTAAAGACATGGATCTAACATCAATTATGATAATATCAAAAATGGCATCACAAATAAAATGATTAGCATGTTGCAGTAAGCGAACAACGCTAGATATGTCAGAATCCATGCAGCCGCAACATCAGCCAAAGAAATAGCAGGTCTGAGAAGATGACCTGAATATAAATAGGCCTTCCTTAGATAAGATTGAAGCTTCCTATCTAAAGGATCCTTAAAGGAAGTGCTATCTTCCATAGGAATATTGGTACGTTTAGCAAGAGTAGAAATAGCCCCATCAACTTTGGGGATTTTTTTCCCAAAACTCTATAGATTTTGCTGGTAAAGGATACAATTTTTTATACCTTGAAGAAGGAATAAAAGAAGTACCTGGCTTTTTCCATTCCCTAGAAATCATATCAGAAATAGCCTCAGGAATGGGAAAAACCCTTGGGGAAACCACAGGAGGTTTAATACAGCATTTAAACATTTATTAGACTGAACGTCAATAGGACTGGTTACCTCAATATCCAAAGTAATTAACACTTCTTTTAATAAAGAACGCATATACTCTATTTTAAATAAATAAGTAGATTTGTCAGTGTCAATGTCTGAGGAAGGATCTTCTGTTTCAGATAGATCCTCATCAGAAGAGGATGAATTATTATGTTGTTGGTCATTTGAAATTTCATCAGCTAAATGAGAAGTTTTAAAAGACCTTTTACATTTATTAGAAGGTGGAAATGCAGACAAAGCCTTCATAATAGAATCAGAAACAAATTCTTTAAAATTTACAGGTATATCATGCACATTAGAAGTTGAAGGAACTGCAACTGGCAATGTACTATTACTGATGGAAACACTATCTGCATGTAAAAGTTTATCATGACAACTATTACAAATGACATTCGGTGGAATAAATTCTACAACTTTACAACAAATGTACTTAGCTTTGGTAGAACCGATGTCAGGCAGCAATGTTCCAGCAGAATCTTCTGAGGCAGGATCAGATTGAGACATCTTGCACAATGTAAGAGAAAAAACAACATATAAAGCAAAATTATCTATTTCCTTATAAGACAGTTTCAGGAATGGGAAAAAATGCAATAGCATAGGCCTCTGAAAGCAAAAAGCAAGATGCAAACAAACAAGGGGTATTGAAATAATGAAAATAATTTGGCGCCAAGAATGACGCACAACGTAATGTAAAGTCTTTTTTGGCACCAAAAATGACTGGAAATGACACACTTGCGTCACTAATGACGCCGCCGTGTGAAAGGTCTCGGAGTCACGTATGACGCTGGAAATGAGGAAGTTGTGTCATAAACATACTTTTTTGCGCCAAATTTTTTTTCTTGCCAAGAATGACGCAATAAAGTTTAGCATTTGACGCACCCGCGGGCCTTATACCCGCAATTACAAGAAGTAGTCAATTAAAAAAAGACTAAACCCCAGGTAAGAAATACATTTCTTAAAAAGTTTTACATTCCCAAATATGAAACTGACAGTCTGCAGAAGGAAATACATGAACCTGACTCATGCCAAATATAAGTACAATACATATATTTAGAACTTTATATAAATGCATAACGTGCCAAACCATAGCTGAGAGTGTCTTAAGTAATGAAAACATACTTACCAAAAGACACCCATCCACATATAGCAGATAGCCAAACCAGTACTAAAACAGTTATTAGTAGAGTTAATGGTAAATTGAGAGTATATCATCGATCTGAAAAGGGAGGTAGGAGATGAATCTCTACAACCGATAACAGAGAACCTATGAAATAGACCCCCGTTAGGGAAATCATTGTATTCAAATAAGTGATCATTCCCTTCACATCCCTCTGACATTCGCTGTACTCTGAGAGGAATCGGGCTTCAACAATGCTGAGAAGCGCATATCAACGTAGAAATCTTAGCACAAACTTACTTCACCACCTCCATAGGAGGCAAATTTTGTAAAACTGAATTGTGGGTGTGGTGAGGGGTGTATTTATAGGCATTTTGAGGTTTGGGAAACTTTGCCCCTCCTGGTAGGATTGTATATCCCATATGTCACTAGCTCATGGACTCTTGCCAATTACATGAAAGAAACACACATTGTCAACCTCTCCCTCAGCACTGGTATATTTCCCTCATCTCTAAAACATGCTCTGGTCAAACCTATCCTCAAAAAAACCTTCTCTCGATCTAACCTCCCTATCCAACCTCCTTACTCCCTCTTGCCTCAAAGCTCCTTGAAAAGCTAGTATATACACATCACGTCTCTCCTATTTCCTTACAATAAACTCTCTTCTTGACCTACTGCAATCTGGATTTCATCCCTATCACTCCACAGAGACAGTAATTGTCAAGGTTACCAATGACCTACTTACAGCAAAATCCAATGGCAACTTCTCTCTGCTTATCCTCCTTGATCTGACACTGTCAACTACCCTCTTTTGCTCCAAACCCTCCAATCCTTCAGCATCTGCAATACAGCTCTCTCGTGGTTCTCTTCCTATCTATCTAACCGTACCTTTAGTGTAGCCTTCTTTGGAGCATCCTCTGCCCCGTTACCACTTTCTTTTTGGGTACCTCAAGGCTCTGTCCTCAGTCCCCTTCTCTTTTTAATCTACACATCATCAAAGGTTCCGTAATAAAGTCCCACGGGTTTCAATACCATTTGTATGCTGATGACACCCAAATATACCTCTCTGCACCAGACCTACCTCCTTCCTTACTAACCCATGTCACTAACTGTCTTTCTCATATCTCATCTTAGATGTCCTCTCACTACCTTAAGCTAAATCTCTCCAAAACTGAACTCCTTATTTTTACCCCTTCTTCCAAAATCTCCACACCCCAATTTTCTATAACTGTTGATAATTCCATCATTACCCCTACCCCGCATGCCCGATGTCTTGGGGTCATACTTGACTCAGACCTTTCTTTCACTCCTTACATTCAGTCCTTGGCTAAAGCATGTCACATCCAAGTTAAAAACATATCTAAAATTAGACATTTCCTTACACAAGACACAACTAAGATTTTAATCCACTCTCTCTTCCTTTCCCACCTCAACTATTGCAACTCTGTCCTTCTGGTCTACCTAGCTGCCGTATAGCTCTGCCAGGCTCATCTTCCTTACACGTTGCTCTTTATCTGCTGCACCTCTCTGCCAATCCCTTCACTGGCTTCCTCTTGCCTTCAGGATTAAACACAAAATCCTCACTCTGGCATACAAAGCACTCAACTGCACTGCTCCTCCCTACATTTCAGACCTTGTCTCCAGATACTCTCCCTCCAGTCCCCTTCGTTCTGCTCATGATCTCCTACTCTCCTCCTGTCTTGTTACTTCCTAACATTCCCATTTACAGGACTTCTCCAGACTAGCTCCCATCTTTTTTTTTGCATATTTGTCTTTATTGGTTTTCATAATATATCGAGACAAACCAAGTAACAGAAATGCTTTTAAATTCTTACATCATGTTATTATTTCCAAGCTTATATCTTCAGTTCTCATTGACCAAGAGTCTTTGTGACAGTAATGATCGAGATGATAAGTCCATTTTTCTCTGTCAAGATAGTATTGTCTCAGGTAAACTATAAGATCTCGCAGCCTCCGCAGTTTATTACCGCGGCAACTGTCTAACTCTGCTAAGCAAAACAAAGTAAACCAAAATGAACCTAAACCGATCAATAAAATAAACCTAAACAATAATTATACCCAAGTCATTGCAGTAGTAATTGGAACCTTTAATGTAGTATGAAGTAGCCTGCCAGGAAGTTACGTCATAATTGTTTGTATATAAGTTTCCCAATATAATACCATATCCCTATAACGGTCTAATCTCCCCAATTTCCAGTAGTAATATCTCTCCAGGGTAATATTAGACTCAACCTCAGATCTCTACTCCCCCATGTTCGGGACTCTTGGAGATTTCCAACTCCTTGGTATCAATTGTTTTGCTGCATTAATAACTAACAGGATATATCGTTGGCCGATGGGAAAAGATGTTGTATTTTGGTTGGTGTTAAATACCATCATGTCATCACTTTTATATTAGTTTCTAGGGCTTTAGCTGAGTGTGCTGATTTGGCTAAGGATTTTAGGGATCCAGGCTTTTTTTGTTGTGATTCTTCCCAATTTTTTCTTCCAACATACGCTGGAAGTGTTGGTGTTTGGCATATTAATATCGGTTTGTAGAAAAACAAGATACATTTTTTGGGGGGTTCAATGTTTGTGCACAAAGATTCAAAGGCCGTTTGTGACCTAATAAGGACTTTTTTAACTTATGTGTGTAAATATAGTGTGTTATTTGATGACAATGCATCCAGGGCTTTAGAATGCCCCCACAAATTAAATCTAATTGATCCGTAGGTAACAATTTCCCATCTTAAATTATTTGGTAAATAGGAAGCGTTTGTGTAAAATCAGTTATATGTCCTAAATGAAACCGTTTACCCACTGGGAACTCATTATTATTTATTAATGGACATAAAGGGGAATATTTAGTTGCTATTTGTGGATATATCTTGACCCAGTCTGACCAGGTTGAATTGATAACCGTAGAGGGAATGGACAACATCAACCTAGAATCGGGGTCCGGATTTCAGATTTCCACTCCCAAGTGTAGTGTGCCTGAGATATGGATTTCTAATTGTACCCATCGTTTGCCTTTTTCTTCATTATATCTGGACCATTCCACTACTCTCTGCAGGGAGATGGCCTGTTTGTAAGCCCACAAATTGGGGACTCCCAGGCCTCCCTCCTCCATGGATTGGGTCAATGTCTGTTTCGATAGTCACTCTAGGGGGTCTACGTTTCCAAATAAAATCGTTTATTATCAGCTGTAATGACAACATTTCCCTATTCACATTTGTGATTAAGAGTGTTTGAAAGAGATAAAGTGCTTTGGGTAAAAGCATCATTTTTACTGCATGTATCCTCCCTTACCAGGAAATATTTTTCGGTAACCATGTATGCATACTATGCACTATATGTTTGAAGTCCTCTATTAATTTTCCGTAGTTATATTGTCATAAGATCTTTGGGTGGTCAGGGGAGATATGTATGCCAAGGTATTTCAGTGACTGTTTCTGTAGTTTGAAAAGGCTCTTTTGCGTTAAGCTAGGGAGTTCTGAGGGGTGGATATTAATTGGCAATATTTGTGACTTAGAAATGTGTACCAAAAAGTTGGACACTGAGCCATACCTCTTGAGTTCCTCTTGAACTATAGGGAGGGAAGCCCACGGGTTAGTGAGGGTCAATAGGATGTTGTCAGCAAAAATTGCTAGTTTGTATGTCTGTTGGTTCATTTGTATTCCATGGATCTCAGGGTTTAATCTAAGTTTAATTGCAAGGGGTTCCAATGCTAGGATAAATAGAAGAGGCGAGAGGGGGTAGCCCTGGCATGAGCCATTTCAGATCTCAAAAGGGTCAGAGAGACATCCATTGACCTTTATGCATGCCGAGGGATTACTATATAAGGCAACATTTTTTTTTAAATAAAAGTAGGGGGAAAACAAAATGAGACAAGGAAGCAAGCAGAAAGGTCCAATCTAATCGATCGAACGCTTTCTCTGCGTCTGTAGATAGGAATATTTCTGGGGCCTTGCTCTCTGTAAGTGAGTCTAAAAGATTTAGGACTTGGATAGTATTGTTTTTTGTCTCCCTTTGTGGAACAAAACCCACCTGGTCATGATGAATTATAAATGGTAGAATTGGGCTGAGTCTATTGGCTATAATTTTGGCATAAATCTTCGACTAGCTCCCATTTCGTGGAACTCCCTGCCTCGTTCCACAAGACTCTCCCCTAGTTTTAACAGCTTCAAGCGCTCCCTAAAGACTCTACTATACAGGGATGCATACAACCTACACTAACCTAACTCCATTGCTTTCCCCTTGAATCCCTTAAAATGTAAGTCTATGAGCCCAGCTGTTTGTAGTTCACCTTCATAAGAGCTGACTACAACAGTGAAACTCTCAGCAGGGCCCTCTACCCATTTGATCCCTATAAATGTTATCTTGTACACCTCCTATGTTTATAGTGCTACAGAATCTGTTGGCACTCTACAAATACCTGATGATAATAATAATAATAATAATAATAATAATAATAATGTAACCATGTTTTCTGTGCAAAACTGGGGAATGGGATAGGGGTATATATATCTCCATTTTGGTAGTAATATTTAGGATTTCTGATTTGGAAACGTTAATTAAGAATTTTGAATGGAGGTTAATTGTTTGAAATTCTGTGATTAAGATAGGTAGAGAAGTCTCTAGGTTTGTTTATGTGAATAAGATATCGTCCGCAAATAGGGAGTCTATGTTTGATCTCCTATGGGAATTCCTGTAATATCGGGATGTGTTCTGGTTCTTTCAGCTAGGGTTTCAATGATGAAAGAAAATAATAATAGGTATAATGGGCATCCCTGGTGAGTTTCATTTGTTTTCTGGAACGAATCAGATAAAATGCCATTTATAAGTATTTTTGCGCTTGGTTGAGTGTGTAAAGAGCATATGCTTTGTATCACACCTTGTCCAAAACCCATAATTTCTAGAGTGATTTTAAGAAAGTCCCAGGCAACATTGTCAAAGGCTTTCTCAGCGTCAGTGGACAAAATGATCAATGGTATTTTATGTTCTTGTGCGTGAAATGTCACATTTAAGGCCTTGACCGTGTTGTCCTTCCGATAGTTTGAGGGAAGTTCTGGGAGGGCATGCAATTTTAAACAACTTTCTAATTTACTTTTATCATCAAATTTGCTTTGCTCTCTTGGTATTCTTTGTGGAAAGCTAAACCTAGGTAGGCTCATATGCTAATTTCTAAGCTGTTGAATTGCCTCATATCCCAGTGCATTTTGACAGTTAGACACTGCTAGTTCATGTGTGCCATATAGATAACATTGTGCTCACTTCTGTTGAGTTATTTAAGAGTCAGTACTGATTGGCTAAATGCATGCCTGTCAAAATAACTAAGATAAGGGGGCAGTCTGCAGAGGCTTAGAAACCAGGTAATCAAAGAGGTAAAAATTGTATTACTATAACAGCGTTGGTTATACAAACTGGGGAATGGGTAATAAAGGGATTATCTATCTTTTTAAACAATATAAATTCTGGAGTAGACTGTCCCTTTAAGTTCTCAGCATGTCTACTCTGTTATGTCACTACAGGCAGTGACTACACATATATATTAAAAAAAACAAGTTTGCTGGGTGTTTTTAGTTTGTTTTTTATACATAATCTGTTTATTTTTATCTTTACTTTGATTGAACATTAGTAATATATGTGTAAAACTATATGTGTATATATATATATATATATATATATATATATATATATATCACTAAAAGAGCACTGTTTCATATGCCTTTTTAAAGTAGCTATTGAGTTACACATTTTTAGTACATTTATACATGATACATTAGGGACACAATGCAAGTTTAGACAAATAACCGCTAATACAGATTTGTATGGAATAGCATTAACATACCGGAAGAATACAACTAAGCTGTCTAAACTTGCTTTTTCAGATAATACTCCACCTCCTACTCTTTCTTATCTTCCCTCTTTCTTCTGACTCTGTTGTATCAAACAGTTGCCAATACCAGGTTTAATCAGTTGATGTAATATTTCAAAGCAAAGGAGCAGAAATGATATTGAAAATGATCAGTGACAGATGCCGTACAGAAGACGTGTAATCCTAGAATCTTGCAGCATGTTCCTGTGTTTGATAAATTGCCATACTTCTTCAGCTAGATGAATCAGCTATCAGACAACTTGGGTACACACTTACAATGTGAGGCCATCATTGTTTTACAAAAGAATATAAACACTACCTTGTTTAAACTAGCATTCTTAATTACTTTTCTGACACCGTGCCCAAAACGCAGCCCTGATTCCTTCCTTATGAAAGCTGAATGTGGAAAACAAATTAATCTTGCCAACTACTTGGCTACTTCTTTATCCTTGTTAAGGTTAGTGAGGTTGATTTGACCTTCTAGTACCACAATCCCATTTCACTAAACTACAACCAATGTAATGTATTATAAAACCTTAAAGAAGATTAAAGGGACAGATTACTCTAAAATGTTCTCCCCTTTAATTTGTTCCCATTGATCAATTTTACCTGTTGGAGTGTATAAAATTGTTTACAAATAGCTACTTTACCTTTATATCGACATTTGAAAATGGCTGATTTTACCTGTGGTATCACTACCTATATTAAAAAGGATAAGCTATAGAAAACTGTATAAACATAGCCAGCAGAAAAAATAACTCATTAGGAGCGATAAGTAATATATGTTAATTGCCAATTGTTCTCTCTGAGTATTGGGATTTGGTATATAGACAGAGATATGATAAGGAAGCATTAGTATGTACAGAAAGTGATAAAATAAGATAATTTGATTTTACCTGCAAGTTCAACACATTTTGTGGTGTCAAAGATCAAAACAAGCCATTTCATATAAAATAATAAAGCAAAACGAGCAATTTCTCATCCCAAAGAATTGGTGCTGATGGTGAAAAATTGAAAAGGATAAACTTTAAATGGACACTGTACTGTAAAAGTGTATTTACCCTTAAAGGGACAGTAAACATTTTGTAATATCAAGAATATTTAGCTATTTATGTTGTCTTGTTATAGAATAACATATCAGCCAAGTCTAAAAATGTTTAAAACCAACATCTTGTTTGCTGCATTTGTTTTTCAACAGCCAAACAGGCTACTTGGCTGTTGAAAGATATAGGGAAACATATAGAGCAGAAATGGATTGTCTGAGATAAGTCTGCATGAACACATTAAAGGGGAGAACATTTCTCAGTACAATGTTCCTTTTAATTATTGCACTGCTCTGCTGACACAAATTTTATACATATACTTAGTTCAGTTATTTAATTTTTATATAATTGTATTACATCAATGGCATTTTTGGAATATTGTTAGTATGTAACAAAAAAATCAGGGGTATCTTTACTATTCTAAGATCATCCCTAACTTAATATTATTTATATATATAGCACTGTAAGTGAATCCACCCTCCTGGGTGATTGATCATTGTACCTATCAACCAGTGAGCAATAGTTGGAAGCACTTACATGCCAATGAGCATAAGTAGGAAGCACATTGATACTGCTGTATTAGTTGCAGTTAGAATGTATACACCTTTAAAGGGACAGTAAAGTCAAAATTAAAATCAGATAGAACTTGCAGTTTTCAACAACTTTCCAATTTAATTAAAGTCAATTGGATTTTTTTTTTACATGTTTGTGCTCTATCTAACCCATTTAAATTTAACTTTAAGAGTCACGAAGATCTCATGATATGATATGAAGTATGGGGTTAATTTTTATTTATTTATTTTCTTTTTGTGTCCTGTATTCCTGTGTCTGCTATTTACAACTTTTTATCATCTACAAAAAGGCAAGGGAGGAATTTTTTTATTACCTACATCTGGATAACCAGATATAAGGTGCCATGTGCTCTTCTCAGGGGATTGATTTTTATGAGACAAAGATTTCAACACAGAGTGACTGAAAACAGTGTCCCTATTAAGACACAAACTTTAGGTTAATTAGCATTGAAACACTAGGGTACTTTAAGACATGTTTTAATCACTGTTATGTTACAGGATGATCAAATAGGACAGACATGTTATGTTTTATATAAAAATAATCCTCACAATGTCACAGTGGAATTGCTTATAAGGGTAGGTGTATTATATGTACCTAACTAAAATGATAAGTTCAGCCAGAGCTTGCAATTTTGAGATTTATGGCATGCCATAAAAAGGGGTGGCTGGCTTCCTTGCACACTCTGGAAGGGGCATGGTCAGAAACCTGACATCAGGAAATAATGTATTTAATTATAAATTTAGCAAAATAATATTGTCTTTCACATGGGAAGCTAGAGCAGTGTGTTTGGCCATTTTCCATTCCACTTCCCTGAAGCAGATGCTCTTCTGGTAAAGTTATATGTTCTGTTATAGTTCCTCCTTTTATTTAAATATATGTATAAAAATGTTTTGTGTGTACTTGTGTTTAATTTCCTTTTATATAAATGTACTGTGACACTTTTTTTGTCCTTAATAAATGTTCTTTTATTAATTTTTTGCATTTGTCTAGTATTGTATTTTTTAGATAGATTTTTTTCCAAATTGTGTTTTGGGATTTTTAATGTTAGTTTGGGTTTTTCCTCATATAATAATCTTAAAGGGATACTAAACCCATTTTTTTTTCTTTAACGATTCAGATAGAGCATGCAATTTTAAGCAACTTTCTAATTTACTCCCATTATCCTTTTTTCTTCGTTCTCTTGATATCTTTATTTGAAAAAGAAGACATCTAAGCTAAGAAGCCAGTCAATTTTTGTTTCAGACCCTGGACAGCATTTGTTTATTGGTGGGTGAATTTATACACCAATCAGCAAGAACAACCCAGGTTGTTCACCAAAAATGGGCCGGCATCTAAACTTACATTCTTGTTTTTCAAATAAAGATACCAAGACAATGAAGAAAATTTGATAATAGGAGTAAATTAGAAAGATGCTTAAAATTGCATGCTCTATCTGAATCTCGAAAGAAAAAAATTGGGTTCAGTGTCCCTTTAAGGTGGTGGCAGCAGAGATAGTTTAGTGTGGTTGGTATTAAAGGGGAGTTTGGGTCTAGTACAGATGAGAGAGTGTTTGTTAACCCTTACACCCACTGAACTAAGTTACAGGCTGCCTGGGGTGGTTAGACTGTGATAAACTGTAAAAGGTGCGGGAGGCGTAGCCAACTTCTGAAGTGGCAGGACGCCTCTCAGTGAAGCTCCTGGTCTCAATTTAATTTTTTACATTACCTTGATATATCTAACTACCCAACATTTGCCTATTTAAGCTAAAATATTTGGTGCACAATATCTATGAGACAGTGGAGTTGATTTATCTAATACACAAGCCTACCCTACCGCAGACTTCTGGGTTACAAAGTAGTAATTTACTACTATAAATGCTAATAACATCTTTATTCCAAGAAGGGAACCGTCTTTTTGATCATCAGGACTTTAACGCTCCTGAGGCGCAGAGAGCCGGGCTCGCTATGGAGGTATTGAACAGATGGGAAACCAGGTTGACACAACTCATGGAAAATTACTATCAAACCTTAAAGACAGAGCTATGCAGCCTCCTTATACCGTGAAGACGTGAAAAGTGTCCTACCCATGATAACAACCGGGTCCGCATAGGAATTGGGAGTTAAACCTACGCCACCTATAACAGGCAGTGGATGGGTGGATCCTGAGAAGCTGAAAGACCAGGCATATGTCCCGAGTCCTTATTCAGATCAAAGGCAAAATATACATCAAAGGGAGATAATTGTAAATGTTCTACCTGACATTGTGAAGGAGAGTACTACTGCATCAGAACATCATCACACTGCAGAGATCGTTCGCAAGAAATACAAAGGAGAATCGGTCGGAACTGCAAACATGATCAGAGCAAATCTCCCATTCATGAACTATGCCAGCGCTAAAGATTTAGCCAATAATGGGCTCTGCTTCATCTCTAAGGAGAGTAGATTTATAAGGAATGACAGTTTATTACAGTGTCTTAGATGGCAGTGGCATCACCCGGAGCTCTTCCAATCGGGAAGAACTCACCAGATCTTCCGACATGGAGTGGGATAAAGACTTCCTAAACCCTAAGACCAGCGTCTCCTTCCCACTGCTGTGACTTGAGAGAAAGCACAAGGTGACGGTGCACAATTATAGAGATACTTTTCCTTTGTTTTATGAACCTGGTGTGTTTCTTCGCCTTAAAGAATGGTCTGAGACTTTGATACTAGCTACGGTTTATCACGCTAAACCCATACATAACCTCTGTCTTTTAAACACAGGGATATTGAACACTTGGTTATGCATTGGTTCATTACTCAAACTTAAGTGTTTTACCTTATGTGACGTTGATGCTTTATACTGTTATGTTTTCCTTTTATACGCTTTCATATAATAATCACTAGCTTTATCCAGTTCACTCAGGATGCCTGTTTCTTCTGTTTTTAGTTAAGGGTGCACAAGCATACTAGACGGTGACTAGACTTTCATAAATGTTCTCACAGGTCACTCTCAGTAAATTCCTACATTGCTAAATTTCTTAAAGCCTGTCAACAACAGCTGCAGTATAGGCAATTTCTTACCTTAACCCCATAACCTGGATAGGACATTATAAAGATGCAACAAGCCACTGCAATGACACACATAGCTTCATCATTAGAATTTATACCCACTGAGTAGTTCATTCCCATAAAACTTAAGTTAACTTAAGCGCTTAAGTCATATATAACCTGGTGCTTATATTATCAAGAAGGTTCAAGGAGCTTCAACTTATTCATTTTATACCCTGGATTCCTATTGTACATAGTTTGAAGGTAGAGTTCAAACTTCTGGAACTAGCCAATTGGCTGGGCGCACTATCTGCAGCCGGGGTAGCATGCCCTAGCCTCTCATCAAACGCCACTCATAATAATATAAGGACAGAAAAACCAGTTAACTGCCTCACCCTATCAACTTCATGGCTATTTTTCACTGTGCAGAAGCATTGTTGTTTAGACTACCTGTGTCCACATTAACATATGCTCATGTGATAGAGTTGAATATCTATGGGTGAATACATAGCCTCAAAAAAAAAAACATCAACGTTTCGGACACAATAGTCCTTAATCATGCATAAATTGTTACAGATGTGGCAGACTTAAATATCTCAAAAAACCCAACCCCTCTGACATCACAGAGCAATCCTGAATCTAGATCACATAAAACTTACTGATTTCTTAAAGACACAGTACTTACTATAAACACATAGAAAAAACATCCTAGTAATCTTAATTTTTTTGCAATATTTCACAAACCATTCTCACTAATACAACTATAAAAGTTTATATGTACACATTTTTACAGAAAGAGGGATGAATCCCATTCTTTGTTCATCCCCATTAGTATCCTACTCTCCAGGTGATAGATCCATAAGGCCTCTCTCTGTTTGAGCCTTCTGTCTCTATCACCCCCAAGTCTATCTATTGGTATGTGTTCAATCATTTGGAATCTCAGTTGACTCACAGAATGCCTGGCCTCCTTAAAGTGACAGGCCACTGGTGATTTTTCCTATCCTTTTCTAATGTTAGATTTGTGCTCAGTGATGCGATCTCTGACCCTTCTGGTCAACCCACCTACATAAAGCTTAAAACATGGACATTTAAGAATGTAAATCACATATTCTGTGTTACAAGTGAAATATCCATTAATAAATAATTTTCCCCGTACTTGGATGAAAAAAATAAGGACCATGTATTAAACTATTACAATTAATACATCCTAAACAGGGAAAACAACCATTATTTTTAGTACCCAATAGAGTCTGTCTCTGTATTTTACCAGAGCCTACATCAGACCTGATGATTTTGTCTCTCAGACTTTTAGATCTTTTGTAAGCTGTCATGGGATGTTTTTAAATTCAGTCACAAAGGATTGCTTTGTTGTAACATGCCCCAATGTTTATTGATTATTTTAAAAATCTTTGGGCTTTGTTTATTAAATTGTGAGACAAAAGCTATTCTGTCCCTATTCTAAGATTGTTTTCTTTTTAGCTGTTGTTTCCAAATGCACAGACCTAGGAATCTGCAATACCTGCTATCTCTCCTTGTCTATCAAATCCTCTGAATAGCCTCTATTTCTAAACAGTTTCACCATTTGTTTCAATCTGATCTCCAAATAATCAGTATTCGTCACAATTTTGCATACTGGCTTTTAGGTAATGAGTTCTTAAGGGCTAGCAGGTGGGCACTCATAATGTAGAAGATAATTTATATCTACTTTTTTTTCTATATAGATCAGTTTCAAGATCATTCAGTCCCTTGTATACCTTGGTGTCCAAAAAAATAATAGAGCATTCACTGTATTCCAAAGTAAAACTAATATACTTAGTTGCACCATTCAAGAAAGATACAAAATCCAATAGGGTTGCCCAACCATACACCAAAAATATTGTCAATATAGCACCACCAGGTAGCGCCATATTGAGTAAATAGTTGATTTTCATAAACATGTTCTTCAAATGCATTCAAATACAAATTGGCATATGCGGGGGCAACGTTGGAACCCATAGCCATTCATTGAAACTGCAGGTAAAATTGATCTTGAAACAGGAAAAAATTACAATGTAATACAATTTCCAGTAAATCAGTTATAAATTCAATTTCCTGTTAATTATACTCATTTGATTGAGTCAATAAAGCTTTCACCACCCCAATACCACTAGCAAGAGGGATAGAAGTATAAAGGTTGGAAACATCAAGCATATCAAGAATATATAATATATTTGTTAGTTGGCAATTCCAAATTTTGCAAATTATTAAGAAAGTCCTCTGTGTTGTTAGATTTCTCAACAAAGTGTCTTAGGAGTCTATCCAAATAAATTGCAATATTGGAGAGAATGGAGCCCACCCCTGACACAATTGGCCTACCAGGGGGTTTGTTAAGATTTTTATGAACTTTTGGTAAAGTGGAAAAATAGGGATTCTTGGATTGACAATGGTTAGAAATTTTGCAGTTTCCTTTGAGATAATGTTATATTTCATAGCTCTAGAAATGCAAGATTGTATTTCTTTTTGTACTTTAAACAGTGGACTATTATTCAAGGGTAAATATACCTCTCTTTCAGACAATTGTAGTCTAATTTCTTCAATGTAACAGTCCCTGTTCAAAATAACAATGGCAGAATATCTTTATTTTTAGATAATGAATCAACAGCCTCTTTATTCTGCTTCGTAAAGTTATTTATTAGAGGTTTTTTGAAGACTTTAGAATCATGTCTCAGTTTTTCAATATCCTGTGACACTAACTTAATGTATACATCAATACTGGGGTCATATCTGGTTGGCATAAATACATTTTTTTGTGTATCTTAAGCCTAGATTCTGCAAAGTTAAATTAGCCCATTTAGTATTATCAGATTGATTAATGTCAACAGTGTTATTCAATGGGTATTGTGAACTCTCAGAGAAAAATGATTTTAACTTTAAAGTCCTAAAGAACTGAAATAATTCCTGTTGTAAAAGAAAAAAATCACAGTTTGATACCGGACAATAAGACAGTCCTTTTTCTAGTGTGGCAGTCTCTATAGACGTTGGCGTATATTGTGATATATTTACCACTAGCGTTTCTTCGGTATGCGTCTGGGCCGGCTCGCCTTCTTCTGCTCTATTGCCTCTGCTCCGGTACTTTTTGTAGCATTTGCCCCCTCTCCTGAGGTGACCTCGTTTTCGGAGTCCCCCATCGTGGAGTCTGAGGTAGTAGCAGAGGCATCCAAATCTTTTCCAGGACGTCTGTATCTCCCTCGATTCCAACCGAAAATGCCGCGTCCTCGACTTTCAGTTTTGCCGGTCCGCCACCGATAGACTTCCCCACCGGTATAATCTTGCTCATCTCTCTGGAATTTTATTCTTTTACACTCTTGAATAGATGTTTTCAATTCAGCATTGGTGGTAATTACCTCCTTCAGGAATTTATCCATTTCATCTGAGGACCAACCGGACCAAAATTCAGTCTCCAGCACAATCAACTCTGCATCCATAGCTGCAAGTTCCTTCTGCAAGTATTCCACAGTAAGCACTACGTGGTACGTGGTACAAGGGAATTTTTGAAAACATTACCAACAATCACTGTGAGTAACAAATATGAAAGATTGGCAAAGAAACAATTAGCCTTTGAATTGCATTCAACTACTTTGGCAGAATATCACTGGGTGGCAAGAATAACCAAAGGTCTAAGACTGAATTACGGTCTGGTTGGTCCTCAGATAAAATGGATAAATTCCTGAAGGAGGTAAATATCACCTTTGCTGAATTGAAAACATCTATTCAAGAGCGTAAAAGAATAAAATTCCAGAGAGATGAGCAAGATTATACCGCTGGGGAAGTCTATCGGTGGCGGACCCGCAAAACCGGAAGTCGAGGATGCGGCACTTCTGGTTGGAATCGAAGAAGATAGACATCCTGGAAAAGATTCGGATGGCTCGGCTACTACCTCAGACTCCACGACGGGGGACTCCAAAAATGAGGTCACCTCAGGAGAGGGGGCAAACGCTTCAAAAAGTACCGGAGCAGGGGTAATAGAGCAGAAGAAGGAGAGCCGCCCCAGATGCATACCGAAGAAACGCTAGTGGTAAATATATCACAATATACGTCAACATCTATAGAGACTGCCACACTAGAAAAAGGACTGTCTTATTGTCCGGTATCAAACTGTGATTTTTTTCTTTTTCAACAGGAATTATTCCAGTTATTTAGGACTTTAAAATTAAAATATTTTTTCTCTGAGTTCACAATTCCCATTGAATAACACTGTTGACATTAATTAATCTGATAATACTAAAGGGGCTAATTTAGCTTTGCAGAATCTAGGCTTAAGATACACAAAAAAAGTGTATTTATGCCAACCAGATATGACCCCAGTATTGATGTATACATAAAGTTAGTGTCACAGGATATTGAAAAACTGAGACATGATTCTAAAGTACCCGGGTGACACCACCAGGCAGGAACTTACTCTACTCAAGTAAGCCTCCTCCCGCATTGGTGTCACCTCATCTATACATCATGTGGACCGGGTGTATGGATGACTCCAGTCCACATATTAGTGATCTCATCAGTCATCAGCCAGCTCCAGCTCCACATGTTGTAAGGGCAGATGCGTATCACTTAATGTGAGTGCACCTGATACTTCACTGCAGCAAGTGCTAGTTTACTGAAGCCTGTGCACAGGTGCGAGCTCATGTGCTTAAGATAATAAATAAGGCTGTAAATGAAAAATATAGTACTGGGACATGTGATATGTTCCTAAAGAAAGTGTAACCATACTTACCATCATTCTGCTGCACGCAGATAACAGAGATGGCAGACAGTTAGCCTACACAATATATAATCTCAATCTAAGCATAATTGGTTGATGCCAAGTAACATTTCATCATATTGCAGTTTGTACCATACTTATCACTATTGTTCCCTGTGTACATTCCCAGCAACATACCCCTGTTTACTGTCAAATACTTTCTAGAGGGGTCTAAGACTTAGCTAATGAAATCTTACTCATGAGTGACATTTCAAGTTCAAGAGTCTTCAGATAACAAGTATTATTTACTGAAATAAATAGATAGTGTGTTTATGTGTCCTCACAGGTTAGACACATCTAGTATTGTCTGCAGCACAAGTAGTGCAATAAAACCAGCTTTGCACAGAAGTTCTCTCTAACCCTTCTGTGCAAAGCTGTTTTTATTGTACTACTTGTGCTGCAGACAATTCTAGATGTGTCCAACCTGTGAGGACACATAAACACACTATCTATTTATTTCAGTAAATACTGTTCCAAATACTAATATTTAGTTATACTAGGAGAAAAGGTACACGTAGCAGAAGTAAGGCAGAACAGAAAATCTGAAAAACAAACTTGCTGGAATTGTTGACCTATACATCTATATATCTAACACATAGATCACACTATGAGACTGTGTGACACAGTATTTAGGGGTAGTTCTCCAGAATGTGTAAATCTCACTGTGGCAACAAAATTACACAAGTTTACATTTTGCCAGTCTATTTCGTAGGCCCCATCTGTGCAAGTTGAGTGCCTGAAAAGTTTCTGACCCCTTTTAAGCAGCAAAAATAAAATAAATGCCATTTATTTATACTTTATAAAACAAAGTATGTTGATGGTTACATCAATAATGTTTGTCATCAATGAAACAGACACACACACAAAGAGACACACACACACACACACAGACACACACACAGAGACACACAGAGACAAACACAGAGACAGACACACACAGCGGAGCCTGCTGACGCCTGCTGTGGATTTTGTAAATGTAATTTGCCTGCACCCTGGTGGATGAACAGATGGTGAGAGTGCGCTTTTTTTGGGACTATATATATATATATATATATATATATATATATATATATACAGTGGGACAAAAAAGTATTTAGTCAGCCACCAATTGTGCAAGTTCTCTCACTTAAGAAGATGAGAGAGGCCTGTAATTTTCATCATAGGTATACCTCAACTATGAGAGACAAAATGTGGAAACAAATCCAGACAATCACATTGTCTGATTTGGAAAGAATTTATTTGCATATTATGGTGGAAAATAAGTATTTGGTCACCTACAAACAAGCAAGATTTCTGTCTCTCACAGACCTGTATCTCTTCTTTAAGAGGCTCCTCTATCCTCCACTCATTACCTGTATTAATGGCACCTGTTTGAACTTGTTATCAGTATAAAAGACACCTGTCCACAACCTCAAACAGTCACACACTATGGTGAAGACCAAAGAGCTGTTGAAGGACACCAGAAACAAAATTGTATACCTGCACCAGGCTGGGAAGACTGAATCTGCAATAGGCAATCAGCTTGGTGTGAAGAAATCAACTGTGGGAGCAATAATTAGAAAATGGAAGACATACAAGACCACTGATAATCTCCCTCGATCTGGGGCTCCACGCAAGATCTCACCCTGTGGGGTCAAAATGATCACAAGAACAATGAGCAAACATCCCAGAACCACACGGGGGGACCTAGTGAATGATCTGCAGAGAGCTGGGACCAATGTAACAAAGGCTACCATCAGTAACACACTACGCCGCCAGGGACTCAGATCCTGCAGTGCCAGACGTGTCCCCCTGCTTAAGCCAGTACATGTCCGGCCTGTCTGAAGTATGCTAGAGAGCATTTGGATGATCCAGAAGCGGATTGGGAGAATATCATATGGTCAGATGAAACCAAAGTAGAACTGTTTGGTAGAAACACAACTCGTCGTGTTTGGAGGAGAGAGAATGCTGAGTTGCAACCAAAGAACACCATACTTACTGTGAAGCATGGGGGTGTTAACATCATGCTTTGGGGCTGTTTCTCTGCAAAGGGAACAGGACGACTGATCCGTGTACATGAAAGAATGAATGGGGCCATGTATCATGAGATTTTGAGTGCAAACCTCCTTCCATCAGCAAGGGCATTGAAGATGAAACATGGCTGGGTCTTTCAGTATGACAATGATCCCAAACACACCACCCGGGCAACGAAGGAGTGGCTTCGTAAGAAGCATTTCAAGGTCCTGAAGTGGCCTAGCCAGTCTCCAGATCTCAACCTCATAGAAAACCTTTTGAGGGAGTTGAAAGTCCATGTTGCCCAGCGACAGCCCCAAAACATCACTGCTCTAGAGGAGATCTGCATGCAGGAATGGGCCAACATACCAGCAACAGTGTGTGACAACCTTGTGAAGACTTACAGAAAACGTTTGACCTCTGTCATTGCCAACAAAGGATATATAACAAAGTATTAAGATTAACTTTTGATATTGACCAAATACTTATTTTCCACCATAATTTGCAAATACATTATTTCCAAATCAGACAATGTGATTGTCTGGATTTGTTTCCACATTTTGTCTCTCATAGTTGAGGTATACCTATCATGAAAATTACAGGCCTCTCTCATCTTCTTAAGTGGGAGAACTTACACAATTGGTGGCTGACTAAATACTTTTTTGCCCCACTATATATATATATATATATATATATATATATATATATATATATATATATATATATATATATATATATATATAGGAGCAGAGTTATGATTTACAAGTAACATTAGTAAAAGAGAAAAATATTACTGGTGGGGGGGGGGGGTGACACCATGAGTTACCGCACTGGTTGACAAGGGAAGTACCATTGTTATTTTCAACAGGGACTATTACATTGAAGAAATTAGACAACAATTGTCTGAAAAAGGGGTATATTTACCCTTGAATAATAGTCCACTGTTTAAAGTACAAAAAGAAATACAATCTTGCATTTCTAGAGCTATGAAATATAAAATTATCTCAAAGGAAACTGCCAAATTTCTAACCATTGTCAATCTAAGAATTCCTATTTTCTACACTTTACCAAAAGTTCATAAAAATCTTAACAAACCCCCTGGTAGGCCAATTGTGTCAGGAGTGGGCTCCATTCTCTCCAATATTGCAATTTATTTGGATAGTCTCCTACAACCCTTTGTTAAGAATCTAACTCCTATATCAGAGACACTGGGGACTTTCTTAATAAATTGCAAAATTTGGAATTGCCAACAAACAAATATATTCTATATAGTCTTGATGTTTCCAGCCTTTATACTTCTATCCCTTATGCTAGTGGTATTGGGGTGGTGAAAGCTTTATTTATTTTTTCCTGTTTCAAGATCAATTTTATCTGCAGTTTCAAGGAATGGCTATGGGTTCCAACCTCGCCCCCACATATGCCAATTTATACATGAATGCATTTGAAGAACATTTTGTTTATGAAAATCAACTATTTACTCAATATGGTGCCACCTGGTGGCACTATATTAATTATATTTTTGGTGTATGGTTGGGCAACATTGGAACCCTATTGGATTTTGTATCCTCCTTTAATGGTGCAACTACGTGTATTAGTTTTACTTTGGAATACAGTGAATCTCTAATAATTTTTTGGACACCAAGGTCTACAAGGGACCGAGTGATCTTGAAACTGATCTATATAGAAAAAAACATAATTTATGTAAGAACTTGCTTGATAAATTCATTTCTTTCATATTGGCAAGAGTCCATGAGCTAGTGACGTATGGGATATACAATCCTACCAGGAGGGACAAAGTTTCCCAAACCTCAAAATGCCTATAAATACATCCCTCACCACACCCACAATTCAGTTTAATGAATAGCCAAGAAGTGGGGTGATAAAGTAATGAGTAAAAAGCATCAACAAAGGAATTTGGAAATAATTGTGCTTTATATAAAAAAATCATAACTACCATAAAAAAGGGGGTGGGCCTCATGCCAATATGAAAGAAATGAATTTATCAGGTAAGTTCTTACATAAATAATGTTTTCTTTCATCTAATTGGCTAGAGTCCATGAGCTAGTGACGTATGGGATAGCAATACCCAAGATCTGGAACTCCACGCAAGAGTCACTAGAGAGGGAGGGACAAAATTAAAACAGCAATTTCGCTCAAAAAAATAATCCACAACCCAATATAAGTTTATTCTCAAAAATAAAAGGAAAAACTTAAATCATAAGCAGAAGAATCAAACTGAAACAGCTGCCTGAAGAACTTTCCTACCAAAAACTGCTTCCGAAGAAGCAAATACATAAAAATGGTAGAATTTAGCAAATGTATGCAAAGAAGACCAAGTTGCTGCTTTGCAAATCTGATAAACTGAAGCTTCATTCTTAAAAGCCCAAGAAGTGGAAACTGATCTAGTAGAATGAGCTGTAATTCTCTGAGGCGGGGCTTTACACAAATCCAAATAAGCTTGATGAATCAAAAGCTTTAACCACGATGCCAAGAAACGGCAGAAGCCTTCTGACCTTTCCTGGAACCAGAAAAGATAAAAAATAGACTAGAAGTCTTCCTGAAATCTTTAGTAGCTTTAACATAATATTTCGGAGCTCTCACCACATCCAAAGAATGTAAAGATCTCTTCAAATAATTCTTAGGATTAGGACACAAAGAAGGGACAACAATTTCTCTATTAATGTTGTTAGAATTCACAACCTTAGGTAGAAATTTAAATGAAGTCCACAAAACTGCCTTATCCTGATGAAAAATCAGAAAAGGAGATTCACAAGAGAGAGCAGATAATTCAGAAACTCTTCTAGCAGAAGAGATGGCCAAAAGGAACAACACTTTCCAAGAAAGTGGTTTAATGTCCAAAGAATGCATAGGCTCAAATGGAGGAGCCTGTAAAGCCTTAAAAAACAAATTAAGACTCCAAGGAGGAGAGATTGATTTAATGACAGGCTTGATACGAACCAAAGCCTGTATAAAACAGTGAATATCAGGAAGTTTAGCAATTTTTTTATGGAATAAAACAGAAAGAGCAGAGATTTGTCCCTTCAAGGAACTTTCAGACAAACCTTTATCCAAACCATCCTGAAGAAACTGTAACATTCTAGGAATTCTAAAAGAATGCCAAGAGAATTTATGAGAAGAACACCATGAAATGTAAGTCTTCCAAACTCGATAATAAATCTTTCTAGAAACAAATTTACAAGCCTGCAACATAGTATTAATCACTGAGTCAGAGAAACCTCTATGACTAAGCCCTAAGCGTTCAATTTCCATACCTTCTAAAAGAATGCCAAGAGAATTTATGAGAAGAACACCATGAAATTTAAGTCTTCCAAACTCGATAATAAATCTGTCTAGAAACAAATTTACGAGCCTGCAACATAGTATTAATCACTGAGTCAGAGAAAGTCAGAGTCAGAGAAACCTCTATGACTAAGCACTAAGTGTTCAATTTCCATACCTTCAAATTTAATGATTTGAGATCCTGAAAAACGGACCTTAAGATAGAAGTTCTGGCCTTAATGGAAGTGGCCAAGGTTGGCAACTGGACATCCGAACAAGATCAGCATACCAAAACCTGTGAGACCATGCTGGAGCCACCAGCAGCACAAATGATTGCTCCATGATGATTTTGGAGATGACTCTTGGAAGAAGAACTAGAGGCAGGAAAATATAAGCAGGTTGATAACACCAAGGAAGTGTCAAAGCATCCACTGCTTCTGCCTGAGTATCCCTGGACCTTGACAGGTACCTAGGAAGTTTTTTGTTTAGATGAGATGCCATCAGATCTATTTCTGGAAGCCCCCACATCTGAACAATTTGAGAAAACACATCTGGGTGGAGAGACCATTCTCCCGGATGTAAAGTCTGACAACTGAGATAATCTGCTTCCCAATTGTCTATACCTGGAATATGAACCGCAGAAATTAGACAGGAGCTGGATTCCGCCCAAACAAGTATCCAAGATACTTCTTTCATAGCTTGAGGACTGTCAGTCCCACCCTGATGATTGACATAAGCCACAGTTGTGATATTGTCTGTCTGAAAACAAATGAACGGTTCTCTCTTCAACAGAGGCCAAAACTGAAGAGCCCTGAGAATTGCACGGAGTTCCAAAATATTGATTGGTAATCTCGCCTCTTGAGATTTCCAAACCCCTTGTGCTGTCAGTGATCCCCAAACAGCTCCCCAACATGAAACACTCACATCTGTTGTGATCACAGGCCAGGTTGCACAAATGAAAGAGGCCCCTAGAATTATACAATGGTGATCTAACCACCAAGTCAGAGAAAGTCGAACATTGGGATTTAAGGATATTAATTGTGATATCCTTGTGTAATCCCTGCACCATTGGTTTAGCATACAAAGCTGGAGATGTTTCATATGAAAACGAGCAAAGGGGATCGCGTCCGATGCTGCAGTCATGAGACCTAAAACTTCCATGCACATAGCTACTGAAGCTAATGACTGAGACTGAAGGTTCCGACAGGATGCAACCAATTTCAAACGTCTCTTGTCTGTTAGAGACAAAGTCATGGACACTGAATTTATCTGGAAACCTAAAAAGGTTACCTTTGTCTGAGGAATCAAAGAACTTTTTGGTAAATTGTTCCTCCAACCATGTTTTCGAAAAAACAACACTAGTTGATTCGTGTGAGATTCTGCAGAACGTAAAGACTGAGCGAGTACCAAGATATCGTCCAAATAAGGAAATACCACAATACCCCACTCTCTGATTACAGAGAGTAGGGCACCGAGAACCTTTGAAAAGATTCTTGGAGCTGTCGCTAGGCCAAAAGGAAGAGCAAAAAATTGGTAATGCTTGTCTAGAAAAGAGAATCTCAGGAACTGATAGTGATCCAGATAGATCGGAATATGAAGATATGCATCCTGTAAGTCTATTGTGGACATATAATGCCCTTGATGAACAAAAGGCAGAATAGTCCTTATAGTCACCATTTTGAAAGTTGGTACTCTTACATATCGATTCAAAATCTTTAGATCCAGAACTGGTCTGAATGAATTTTCTTTCTTTGGGACAATGAATAGATTTGAAAAAAAACCCAGACCCTGTTCCCGAAACGGAACTGGCATGATTACCCCTGATAACTCCAGGTCTGAAACACACTTCATGAAAGTCTGAGCCTTTAATGGGTTTGCTGGAATGCGTGAGAGAAAAAATATTTTCACAGGCGGTCTTACTCTGAATGAAATGATTTTGGACCGAATTGATCCAAATATCTTTGAAACAGTTTAATCTGCCCCCTACCAGCTGAGCTGGAATGAGGGCCGTACCTTCATGCGGACTTGGGGGCTGGCTTTGATCTCTTAAATGGCTTGGATTTATTCCAATTTGAAGAAGGCTTCCAATTGGAAACAGATTCCTTGGGGAAGGATTAGGTTTCTGTTCCTTATTTTGTCGAAAGGAACGAAAACGGTTAGAATATTTAGATTTACCCTTAGGTCTTTTATCCTGAGGCAAAAAAACTCCCTTCCCCCAGTGACAGTTAAAATTATTGAATCCAACTGAGAACCAAATAATTTATTACCTTGGAAAGAAAGAGATAGCAATCTGGACTTAGAAGTCATATCAGCATTCCAAGCTCTTCTAGCTAAAATAGTTAAAGACATAAATTTAACATCAATATTGATGATATCAAAAAACATAATTTATGTAAGAACTTACCTGATAAATTCATTTCTTTCATATTAGCAAGAGTCCATGAGCTAGTGACGTATGGGATATACATTCCTACCAGGAGGGGCAAAGTTTCCCAAACCTCAAAATGCTTATAAATACACCCCTCACCACACCCACAAATCAGTTTAACAAATAGCCAAGAAGTGGGGTGATAAGAAAAAAGTGCGAAAGCATATAAAATAAGGAATTGGAATAATTGTGCTTTATACAAAAAAATCATAACCACCTCAAAAAAGGGTGGGCCTCATGGACTCTTGCTAATATGAAAGAAATTAATTTATCAGGTAAGTTCTTACATAAATTATGTTTTCTTTCATGTAATTAGCAAGTCCATGAGCTAGTGACGTATGGGATAATGAATACCCAAGATGTGGATCTTCCACGCAAGAGTCACTAGAGAGGGAGGGATAAAATAAAGACAGCCAATTCCGCTGAAAAATAATCCACACCCAAAAATAAAGTTTAAATCTTATAATGAAAAAAACAAATTATAAGCAGAAGAATCAAACTGAAACAGCTGCCTGAAGAACTTTTCTACCAAAAACTGCTTCAGAAGAAGAAAACACATCAAAATGATAGAATTTAGTAAAAGTATGCAAAGAAGACCAAGTTGCTGCTTTGCAAATCTGATCAACCGAAGCTTCATTCCTAAATGCCCAGGAAGTAGAGACTGACCTAGTCGAATGAGCTGTAATCCTTTGAGGCGGAGTTCTACCCGACTCGACATAAGCATGATGAATCAAGGATTTTAACCAAGATGCCAAAGAAATGGCAGAAGCCTTTTGACCTTTCCTAGAACCAGAAAAGATAACAAATAGACTAGAAGTCTTTCGGAAATCTTTAGTAGCTTCAACATAATATTTCAAAGCTCTAACTACATCCAAAGAATGCAACGATCTTTCCTTAGAGTTCTTAGGATTAGGACACAACGAAGGAACCACAATTTCTCTACTAATGTTGTTAGAATTCACTACCTTAGGTAAAAATTTAAATGAAGTTCGCAAAACCGCCTTATCCTGATGAAAAAATCAGAAAAGGAGACTCACAAGAAAGAGCAGATCATTCAGAAACTCTTCTAGCAGAAGAGATGGCCAAAAGAAACAAAACTTTCCAAGAAAGTAATTTAATATCCAGCGAATGCATAGGTTCAAACGGAGGAGCTTGAAGAGCCCCCAGAACCAAATTCAAACTCCAAGGAGGAGAAATTGACTTAATGACAGGTTTTATACGAACCAAAGTCTGTACAAAACAATGAATATCAGGAAGATTAGCAATCTTTCTGTGAAAAAGAACAGAAAGAGCAGAGATTTGTCCTTTGAAGGAACTTGCAGACAAACCTTTATCCAAACCATCCTGAAGAAACTGTAAAATTCTAGGAATTCTAAAAGAATGCCAAGAAAAATTATGAGAAGAACACCAAGAAATGTAAGTCTTCCAGACTCGATAATATATCTTCCTAGACACAGATTTACGAGCCTGTAACATAGTATTAATGACGGAGTCATTAAGCAACAATACTTTTCCAATAAAGTAATTTAATGTACAGAAAATGCATAGTTTCAAACGGAGGAGCCTGTAAAGCCCTCAGCACCTAATTGAGACTCCAAAGAGGAGAGATTGAATTAATGACAGGCTTGATATGGACCAAAGCCTGTACAACACAATGAATATCAGGATGATTAGCAATCTTTCTGTGAAAAAAGAACAGAAAGAGTAGAGATTTGTCCTAACAAAGAACTGAAGACAAAACCTTATCCAAACCAACCTGAAAAAATAATAAAATTCTATGAATTTTAAATGAATGCCAAGAAAAGTAGGTCTTCCAGACTCAATATAAAAATTTCTAGAGACAGATTTATGAGCCTGAAACATAGTATTAATCAATGAGTCAGAAAAACCTCTATGACTAAAAACCAAGCGTTCAAACTCCATCCCTTCAAATTTAGGCCTAGATTTGGAGTTCGGCGGTAAAAGGGCTGTTAACGCTCCGCGGGCTTTTTTCTGGCCGCACCATAAATTTAACTCTGGTATTGAGAGTTTAATCAAATGCTGCGTTAGGCTCCAAAAAAGGAGCGTAGAGCATTTTTTCCGCAAATGCAACTCTCGATACCAGAGTTGCTTACGGACGCGGCCGGCCTCAAAAACGTGCTCGTGCACGATTCTCCCATAGGAAACAATGGGGCTGTTTGAGCTGGAAAAAAACCTAACACCTGCAAAAAAGCAGCGTTCAGCTCCTAACGCAGCCCCATTGTTTCCTATGGGGAAACACTTCCTACGTCTGCACCTAACACTCTAACATGTACCCCGAGTCTAAACACCCCTAACCTTACACTTATTAACCCCTAATCTGCCGCCCCCGCTATCGCTGACCCCTGCATATTTTTTTTAACCCCTAATCTGCCGCTCCGTAAACCGCCGCAACCTACGTTATCCCTATGTACCCCTAATCTGCTGCCCTAACATCGCCGACCCCTATATTATATTTATTAACCCCTAATCTGCCCCCCTCAACGTCGCCGACACCTGCCTACACTTATTAACCCCTAATCTGCCGAGCGGACCGCACCGCTATTATAATAAAGTTATTAACCCCTAACCCGCCTCACTAACCCTATCATAAATAGTATTAACCCCTAATCTGCCCTCCCTAACATCGCTGACACCTAACTTCAATTATTAACCCCTAATCTGCCGACCGGAGCTCACCGCTATTCTAATAAATGTATTAACCCCTAAAGCTAAGTCTAACCCTAACACTAACACCCCCCTAAGTTAAATATAATTTTTATCTAACGAAATAAATTAACTCTTATTAAATAAATGATTCCTATTTAAAGCTAAATACTTACCTGTAAAATACATCCTAATATAGCTACAATATAAATTATAATTATATTATAGCTATTTTAGGATTAATATTTATTTTACAGGCAACTTTGTAATTATTTTAACCAGGTACAATAGCTATTAAATAGTTAAGAACTATTTAATAGTTACCTAGTTAAAATAATAACAAATTTACCTGTAAAATAAATCCTAACCTAAGATATAATTAAACCTAACACTACCCTATCAATAAAATAATTAAATAAACTACCTACAATTACCTACAATTAACCTAACACTACACTATCAATAAATTAATTAAACACAATTCCTACAAATAAATACAATTAAATAAACTAGCTAAAGTACAAAAAATAAAAAAGAACTAAGTTACAGAAAATAAAAAAATATTTACAAACATAATAAAAATATTACAACAATTTTAAACTAATTACACCTACTCTAAGCCCCCTAATAAAATAACAAAGCCCCCCAAAATAAAAAATTCCCTACCCTATTCTAAATTAAAAAAGTTACAAGCTCTTTTACCTTACCAGCCCTGAACAGGGCCCTTTGCGGGGCATGCCCCAAGAATTTCAGCTCTTTTGCCTGTAAAAGAATAAATACAATACCCCCCCCCCAACATTACAACCCACCACCCACATACCCCTAATCTAACCCAAACCCCCCTTAAATAAACCTAACACTAAGCCCCTGAAGATCTTCCTACCTTGTCTTCACCATACCAGGTTCACCGATCCGTCCTGAAGAGCTCCTCCGATGTCCTGATCCAAGCCCAAGCGGGGGCTGAAGAGGTCCATGATCCGGTCAAAGTCTTCATCCAAGCGGGGCAGAAGAGGATCTTCCATCCGATTGAAGTCATCATCCAGGCGGCATCTTCTATGGTCTTCCATCCGGAGCGAAGCGGCAGGATCCTGAAGACCTCCAGCGCGGAACATCCATCCGGACCGACGACTGAACGACGAATGACTGTTCCTTTAAGGGACGTCATCCAAGATGGCGTCCCTCGAATTCCGATTGGCTGATAGGATTCTATCAGCCAATCGGAATTAAGGTAGGAATTTTCTGATTGGCTGATGGAATCAGCCAATCAGAATCTAGTTCAATCCGATTGGCCGATCCAATCAGCCAATCAGATTGAGCTCGCATTCTATTGGCTGATCGGAACAGCCAATAGAATGCAAGCTCAATCTGATTGGCTGATTGGATCAGCCAATCGGATTGAACTTGATTCTGATTGGCTGATTCCATCAGCCAATCAGAAAATTCCTACCTTAATTCCGATTGGCTGATAGAATCCTATCAGCCAATCGGAATTCGAGGGACGCCATCTTGGATGACGTCCCTTAAAGGAACAGTCATTCGTCGTTCAGTCGTCGGTCCGGATGGATGTTCCGCGCTGGAGGTCTTCAGGATCCTGCCGCTTCGCTCCGGATGGAAGACCATAGAAGATGCCGCCTGGATGATGACTTCAATCGGATGGAAGATCCTCTTCTGCCCCGCTTGGATGAAGACTTTGACCGGATCATGGACCTCTTCAGCCCCCGCTTGGGCTTGGATCAGGACATCGGAGGAGCTCTTCAGGACGGATCGGTGAACCTGGTATGGTGAAGACAAGGTAGGAAGATCTTCAGGGGCTTAGTGTTAGGTTTATTTAAGGGGGGTTTGGGTTAGATTAGGGGTATGTGGGTGGTGGGTTGTAATGTTGGGGGGGGGTATTGTATTTATTCTTTTACAGGCAAAAGAGCTGAAATTCTTGGGGCATGCCCCGCAAAGGGCCCTGTTCAGGGCTGGTAAGGTAAAAGAGCTTGTAACTTTTTTAATTTAGAATAGGGTAGGGAATTTTTTATTTTGGGGGGCTTTGTTATTTTATTAGGGGGCTTAGAGTAGGTGTAATTAGTTTAAAATTGTTGTAATATTTTTATTATGTTTGTAAATATTTTTTTATTTTCTGTAACTTAGTTCTTTTTTATTTTTTGTACTTTAGCTAGTTTATTTAATTGTATTTATTTGTAGGAATTGTGTTTAATTAATTTATTGATAGTGCAGTGTTAGGTTAATTGTAGGTAATTGTAGGTAGTTTATTTAATTATTTTATTGATAGGGTAGTGTTAGGTTTAATTATATCTTAGGTTAGGATTTATTTTACAGGTAAATTTGTTATTATTTTAACTAGGTAACTATTAAATAGTTCTTAACTATTTAATAGCTATTGTACCTGGTTAAAATAATTACAAAGTTGCCTGTAAAATAAATATTAATCCTAAAATAGCTATAATATAATTATAATTTATATTGTAGCTATATTAGGATGTATTTTACAGGTAAGTATTTAGCTTTAAATAGGAATCATTTATTTAATAAGAGTTAATTTATTTCGTTAGATAAAAATTATATTTAACTTAGGGGGGTGTTAGTGTTAGGGTTAGACTTAGCTTTAGGGGTTAATACATTTATTAGAATAGCGGTGAGCTCCGGTCGGCAGATTAGGGGTTAATAATTGAAGTTAGGTGTCGGCGATGTTAGGGAGGGCAGATTAGGGGTTAATACTATTTATGATAGGGTTAGTGAGGCGGGTTAGGGGTTCATAACTTTATTATAGTAGCGCTCAGGTCTGCTCGGCAGATTAGGGGTTAATAAGTGTAGGCAGGTGTCGGCGACGTTGAGGGGGGCAGATTAGGGGTTAATAAATATAATATAGGGGTCGGCGATGTTAGGGGCAGCAGATTAGGGGTACATAGGGATAACGTAGGTGGCGGCGATTTGCGGTCGGAAGATTAGGGGTTAATTATTTTAAGTAGTTGGCGGCGACGTTGTGGGGGGCAAGTTAGGGGTTAAGAAATATAATATAGGGGTCGGCGGGGTTAGGGGCAGCAGATTAGGGGTACATAAGTATAACGTAGGTGGCGGTCGGCAGATTAGGGGTTAAAAATTTAAATCGAGTGGCGGCGATGTGGGGGGACCTCGGTTTAGGGGTACATAGGTAGTTTATGGGTGTTAGTGTACTTTAGGGTACAGTAGTTAAGAGCTTTATGAACCGGCGTTAGCCAGAAAGCTCTTAACTCCTGCTATTTTCAGGCGGCTGGAATCTTGTCGTTAGAGCTCTAACGCTCACTTCAGAAACGACTCTAAATACCAGCGTTAGAAAGATCCCATTGAAAAGATAGGCTACGCAAATGGCGTAGGGGGATCTGCGGTATGCAAAAGTCGCGGCTGAAAAGTGAGCGTTAGACCCTTTAATCACTGACTCCAAATACCAGCGGGCGGCCAAAACCAGCGTTAGGAGCCTCTAACGCTGGTTTTGACGGCTACCGCCGAACTCCAAATCTAGGCCTTAATGATTTGAGATCCTGATGGAAAAAATGGCCTTGAGAAAGAAAAGGTCTGGTTTAAACGGAGGTGTCCAACGTTGGCAACTGGCCATCCGAATGAGATTCGTATACCAAAACCTGAGAGGCCATGCTGGAGCTACCAGCATAACAAACAAATACTCCATAAGAATTTTGGAAGAAGAACTAGAGGCGGAAAGAAATAGGCAAAAAGATAATTCCAAAGAAATGTCAATGCATACACTACTTCCGCCTGAAGATTCCCGGACCTTAATAGGCCCCTGGGAAGTTCTCTATTCAGATGAGATGAAAAGCATATCTGGGTAAGAGAGACCATTCTCCCGGAAGAAAAGCTTGATTAACAGAGATAATCCGCTTCCCAAATATCTATACCTGGGATAAAAACCACAGAATTTAGATAGGAGTTGGATTTAGCCCAAGCTAATATCCGAGACACTTCTGTCACAACCTAAGGACTGATAGTCCTACTCTGATGATTGACATACACCATAGTAGTGATATTGTTTGAAAAACATTAAACGTCTCTTCTTCAAAAAGAAACAAACTGAAAAAAACTCTGAGAAAGCACGGAGTTCTAAAATATCAAATGGTAATCTCGCCTCCTGAGATTTCCAAACCCCTTGTGCTGACAGAGATCCTCAGACAGCCTCCCAACCAAAAAGACTCGCATCTGTAGAGATCATGGTCCAGGTTGAAAGAAACTAAGAGACCTGTAGAACTAAATGATGGTGATCTTAACCACCAAATCAAGAGAGATAAATATTAGGATTCGAAGATTTAAAATGCGAAATCCTAGAATCCCTGCACCATAATTCAGCATAAAAGACTGAAAAGGTTCTTTCTATTGAAAATGAGCAAAGGGCATTAAATCCAATGCTGTGGCCATAAGACCTAAAACTTCTATGCATATATAGCAACTGAAAGAAATAATAGAGACTAAAGGTACTGACAAACGGAACACAATAAAATTGTCCCTTGTCTGATAGAGACAAAGACAGAGACACAAATATCTGGAAACCTAAAAAAGGTGACCCTTGTGTGAGGAATCAAGAGCTTTTGAAAAAAAGATCCTCTAACTATGTCCTGAAGAGCAAAGTGAATCATATGAGATTCCGCATCCTCAGAAAATAATCTGAATGAAAACAGAAAAATGAAAATATGCATTTATTGTATCTTATGAAAACAAATAATGCTATCACTGACCAAAAGGCAGAATAGTTTGAATAAAACTCCAAAACCTAGTTCCCAAAAATGGAACTGGAAGAAATACCCCAGAAGATTCCAGGTCTGAGCAGCGCTTGAACCCCATGGGTGCCCAGCCATGCTTCAACAGTACCCAAAATATATAGGACCTAAACACACTTAAATAAAGTGTTAGCCTTACTGGAATAAAATCAAAGAAATTTGGACCGAATAGAACCAAATAAATTTCAAAAAAGTCTTAACCTGCCCCTTGCCAGCCAAGCTGGAATACGGCACGTACATCGCAATATTAGGGAGCTGATTTCGAACTGAAAAATTTCCAATTATAAACATGTTACTTGGGAAAGAATTCAGGAATTTGTTCCTTAATAAGAACAACCAAACTAGTATAAGCTTAAAGTTTTAGTCTTAGAACTCAATTTTGAAGCCCAGAGTAACAGTTAAGAATTGAATCCAATTATAAAACAAATAATTGATTATCTTAGAACAAAAGAAATATGGATTTTATAAAAATCACAAAATTCTTCTAGCTAAAATAGCTAAAGACATAGATTAACCCTCATTTGCGAAAATATTCAATAAAATGAAGACACAAATGAAATTATTAGTATGATAGTTCAGTTTAAAGGAACAGACAATACAGTGGACTTGCATAATCAATAAATGCAAAATAACAAGACAAATGCAACAGCACCTAGTCTAGTAAATGTTGTCCCTTAATAATGCTAAAATAAACAGAACAAAAATGAAGCAATTGCAATATCCAAATAAATCACAGGACCAAGAAAAGTACCTGAAACTAAATAATTTTCCATAAATAAGATACAACCATCTAAAGGAAAATAAATACTATTTTGCTATAGAAACAATAGCATAATTAGTAGGATTAGAGATAGCCCCAAAAAATTGGAGAACCCTCCAAATTGAATTTAACTGCTGGCAAAGAATATAGTTTAAAACCTTTGAAGAAGGAATAAAAGAAAATTCTCAGCCTATTCCATTCCCTAGTATGGGGAATTGGAAAGAAAACCTCTGAAAACACAGAAGAATAAATAGGCAGAAATAGTGTCAGCTAGTCTTAAAGAACTAGTTACCTTAATATCCAAAATAATCAACACCTTTTCAACAAAGAACAAATGTACTTTAATAAAAAAATAATATAAAAGTAGATTTGTTAGTGTCAATATCTGATGAAGAAAATTCTGAAAGAGAAAAAACATCATCAGAGAAGGATAAATCAGTATGTTGTTGGAAACTTCAATAATTAAAAAAGAAGTGAAAAAGACCTAAAATTTTTTTATTAGAAGGCACGAAGTCAGACAAAGCCTTTAAAATAGAATCAGAAAAATATTTCTAAATATTTCTTGTACATAAGATGTAAGAATGGCAATATATAAAGCATAAATACTAATGGATTCTGCATGTAAAAGTATATCATAATAACTTATTACAAACCATAGCTAAAGATAAACATTTATAACATTTAAAATAAATGAACTTAGCTTTGGTAGAACTGAAACTCAGTTTCTCCAGAAGTGGCTTGTGATTCAGGGTCAATCTGAGACATCTTGCAATATGTAATAGAAAAAACAACCTATAAAGCAAAATTGATCAAATTCCTCAAATGACAGTTTCAGGAATGGGAAAAAATGCCAATGAACAAGCTTCTAGCAACCAGAAGCAATAAATAATGAGACTTAAATATTGTGGAGACAACAATGACGCTCAAATTTTTTAGCGCCAAAAAAGCCGCCCACATTATTTGGCGCCTAAATGCTTTTGGCTCCAAAAATGACGCCACATCCGGTAACGCTGACATTTTTTTGGCGCAAAAAATGACAAGAAAATTTTTGCGCCAAGAAAGTCCGCGCCAAGAATGACGCAATAAAATGAAGCATTTTCAGCCCCCGCGAGCCTAACAGCCCACAGGAAAAAAGTCAAATTTTAAGGTAAGAAAAAATTGATTTATTCATATGCATTATCCCAAATATGAAACTGACTGTCTGAAATAAGGAACGTTGAACATCCTGAATCAAGGCAAATAAATGTTTAAACACAAATATTTAGAACTTTATATAAAAGTGCCCAACCATAGCTTAGAGTGTCACAAAAATAAGACTTACTTACCCCAGGATACTCATCTACATGTAGTAGAAAGCCAAACCAGTACTGAAACGAGAATCAGTAGAGGAAATGGTATATATAAGAGTATATCGTCGATCTGAAAAGGGAGGTAAGAGATGAATCTCTACGACCGATAACAGAGAACCTATGAAATAGACCCCGTAGAAGGAGATCATTGAATTCAAATAGGCAATACTCTCTTCACATCCCTCTGACATTCACTGCACGCTGAGAGGAAAATTGGGCTCCAGCCTGCTGCGAAGCGCATATCAACGTAGAATCTAGCACAAACTTACTTCACCACCTCCATGGGAGGTAAAGTTTGTAAAACTGATTTGTGGGTGTGGTGAGGGGTGTATTTATAGGCATTTTGAGGTTTGGGAAACTTTGCCCCTCCTGGTAGGAATGTATATCCCATACGTCACTAGCTCATGGACTCTTGCTAATTACATGAAAGAAATGGCATCACAATTGAAATTATTAGCATGTTGATCAACTTAACAATGATAGACAAATCATGATCCGATACTTGTTGCGCTATAGTTTCAAACCAAAAAGTTGAAGCAGCTGCAACATCAGCCAAAAAAAATTGCAGGCCTAAGAAGATGACCTGAAAATAAATAAGCCTTCCTAAGATAAGATTCAAGTTTCCTATCTAAAGGATCTTTAAAAGAAGTACTATCTTCCGTTAATAGTAGTACGTTTAGCAAGAGTAGAGATAGTCCCATCAACTTTGGGGATCTTTTCCCAAAACTCCAATCTAACTGCTGGCAAAGGATACCATTTTTTAAACCTTGAAGAAGGAATAAAAAAAGTACCAGGCCTATTCCATTCTTTAGAAATCATATCAGAAATAGCAACAGGAACTGAAAAATCCTCTGGAATAACCACAGGAGGTTTATAAACAGAATTTAAACGTTTTCTAGTTTTAATATCAAGAGGACTAGTTTCCTCCATATCTAATGTAATCAACACTTCTTTTAACAAAGAACGAATATACTCCATTTTAAATAAATAAGAGGATTTGTCAGTGTCAATATCTGAGGCAGGATTTTCTGAATCAGATAGATCCTCATCAGAGAAGGATAAATCAGTATGTTGCCGGTCATTTGAAATTTCATCTTCTCTATGAGAAGTTTTCAAAGACCTTTTACGTTTATTAGAAGGCGGAATGGCAGACAAAGCCTTCTGAATAGAATCAGAAATAAATTATTTTAAATTTACAGGTATATCTTGTGCATTAGATGTTGAGGGAACAGCAACAGGTAATGAACTACTACTGATGGATACATTTTCTGCATGTAAATGTTTTTCATGACAACAATTACAAACCACAGCGGGAGGTATAATCTCCACAAGTTTACAACAAATGCACTTCGCTTTGGTAGAACTGTTATCAGGCAGCAGGGTTCCAACAGTGATTTCTAAGACAGAATCAGATTGAGACATCTTGCAAATGTAAGAGAAAAAAACAACATATAAAGCAAAAATGATCAATTTCCTTATATGGCAGTTTAAGGTATGCGAAAAAATGCTAACAGCATAGCCCTCTGACATAGAAAAATGGCAAGAGGCAAATAGGAATGGGGTCTTAAATAATGAAAATATTTGGCGCCAAGTATGACGCACAACAAACAGAAAAAAAAAATTGCCGCCAAAAACATACGGAAAGGACTCGGAGTCAGCTAATACGCTGGAAAACATAATTTATGTAAGAACTTACCTGATAAATTCATTTATTTCATATTAGCAAGAGTTCATGAGCTAGTGACGTATGGGATATACATTCCTACCAGGAGGGGCAAAGTTTCCCAAACCTCAAAATGCCTATAAATACACCCCTCACCACACCCACAAATCAATTTAACGAATAGCCAAGAAGTGGGGTGATAAGAAAAAAGTGCGAAAGCATAAAAAATAAGGAATTGGAATAATTGTGCTTTATACAAAAAAATCATAACCACCATAAAAAGGGTGGGCCTCATGGACTCTTGCTAATATGAAAGAAATGAATTTATCAGGTAAGTTCTTACATAAATTATGTTTTCTTTCATGTAATTAGCAAGAGTCCATGAGCTAGTGACGTATGGGATAATGAATACCCAAGATGTGGAACTTCCACGCAAGAGTCACTAGAGAGGGAGGGATAAAAATAAAGACAGCCAATTCTGCTGAAAAACCATCCACACCCCAAAATAAAGTTTCAATCTTATAATGAAAAAAACTGAAATATAAGCAGAAGAATCAAACTGAAACAGCTGCCTGAAGTACTTTTCTACCAAAAACTGCTTCAGAAGAAGAAAACACATCAAAATGGTAGAATTTAGTAAAAGTATGCAAAGAAGACCAAGTTGCTGCTTTGCAAATCTGATCAACCGAAGCTTCATTCCTAAACGCCCAGGAAGTAGAAACTGACCTAGTAGAATGAGCTGTAATCCTTTGAGGCGGAGTTTTACCCGACTCAACATAAGCATGATGAATCAAAGACTTTAACCAAGATGCCAACGAAATGGCAGAAGCCTTCTGGCCTTTCCTGGAACCGGAAAATATAACAAATAGACTAGAAGTCTTTCGGAAATCTTTAGTAGCTTCAACATAATATTTCAAAGCTCTAACTACATCCAAAGAATGCAACGATCTTTCCTTAGAATTCTTAGGATTAGTACACAATGAAGGAACCACAATTTCTCTACTAATGTTGTTAGAATTCACAACCTTAGGTAAAAATTTAAATGAAGTTCTCAACACCGCCTTATCCTGATGAAAAATCAGAAAAGGAGACTCACAAGAAAGAGCAGATAATTCAGAAACTCTTCTAGCAGAAGAGATGGCCAAAAGAAACAAAACTTTCCAAGAAAGTAATTTAATATCCAGCAAATGCATAGGTTCAAACGGAGGAGCTTGAAGAGCCCCCAAAATCAAATTCAAACTCCAAGGAGGAGAAATTGACTTAATGACAGGTTTTATACGAACCAAAGCCTGTACAAAACAATGAATATCAGGAAGATTAGCAATCTTTCTGTGAAACAACACAGAAAGAGCAGAAATTTGTCCTTTCAAGGAACTTGCAGACAAACCTTTATCCAGACCATCCTGAAGAAACTGTAAAATTCTAGGAATTCTAAAAGAATGCCAAGAAAAATGATGAGAAGAACACCAAGAAATGTAAGTCTTCCAAACTCGATAATATATCTTCCTAGACACAGATTTACGAGCCTGTAACATAGCATTAATTACGGAGTCAGAGAAACCTCTATGACTGAGAATCAAGCATTCAATCTCCATACCTTCAAATTTAATGATTTGAGATCCTGATGGAAAAAAGGACCTTGCGATAGAAGGTCTGGTCTTAACGGAAGAGTCCACAGTTGGCAAGTAGCCATCCGAACAAGATCCGCATACCAAAACCTGTGAGGCCATGCTGGAGCTACCAGCAGTACAAACGAACGCTCCTTTAGAATCTTGGAGATCACTCTTGGAAGAAGAACTAGAGGCGGATAGATATAGGCAGGATGATACTTCCAAGGAAGTGACAATGCATCCACTGCTTCCGCCTGAGGATCCCTGGATCTGGACAGATACCTGGGAAGCTTCTTGTTTAGATGAGAAGCCATCAGATCTATTTCTGGAAGTCCCCAGATTTGAACAATCTTAAGAAACACCTCTGGGTGAAGAGACCATTCGTCCAGATGTAAAGTCTGGCGACTGAGATAATCCGCTTCCCAATTGTCTATACCTGGGATGTGAACCGCAGAAATCAGACAGGAGCTGGATTCCGCCCATGCAAGTATTCGAGATACTTCTTTCATAGCCAGAGGACTGTGAGTCCCTCCTTGATGATTGACATATGCCACGGTTGTGACATTGTCCGTTTGAAAACAAATGAACGACTCTCTCTTTAGAAGCGGCCACGACTGAAGAGCTCTGAAAATCGCATGGAGTTCCAAAATGTTGATTGGTAATCTCGCCTCCTGAGATTCCCAAACCCCTTGCGCTGTCAGAGACCCCCATACAGCTCCCCAACCTGTCAGACTTGCATCTGTTGAGATCACAGTTTAGGTCGGAAGAACAAAAGAAGCCCCCTGAACTAGATGATGGTGGTGTGTCCACCACGTCAGAGAGCGTCGTACAATTGGTTTTAAAGATATTAATTGTGATATCTTTGTATAATCCCTGCACCACTGGTTCAGCATACAAAGCTGAAGAGGTCGCATGTGAAAACGAGCAAAGGGGATCGCGTCCGATGCAGCAGTCATAAGACCTAGAATTTCCATGCATAAGGCTACTGAAGGGAATGATTGAGACTGAAGGTTTCGACAAGCTGAAACCAATTTCAGACGTCTCTTGTCCGTCAAAGACAGAGTCATGGACACTGAATCTATCTGGAAACCTAAAAAGGTTACCCTTGTCTGAGGAATCAATGAACTCTTTGGTAAATTGATCCTCCAACCATGTTCTTGAAGAAACGATACAAGTCGATTCGTATGAGATTCTGCTAAATGTGAAGACTGAGCAAGTACCAAGATATCGTCCAAATAAGGAAATACCACAATACCCTGTTCTCTGATTACAGATAGCAGGGCACCGAGAACCTTTGTAAAAATCCTTGGAGCTGTTGCTAGGCCAAACGGCAGAGCCACAAACTGGTAATGCTTGTCTAGAAAAGAGAATCTCAGAAACTGAAAATGATCTGGATGAATCGGAATGTGCAGATATGCATCCTGTAAATCTATTGTGGACATATAATGCCCTTGCTGAACAAAAGGCAGAATAGTCCTTATAGTTACCATTTTGAATGTTGGTATTCTTACATAACGATTCAATATTTTTAAATCCAGAACTGGTCTGAAGGAATTCTCCTTCTTTGGTACAATGAATAGATTTGAGTAAAACCCCAGACCCTGTTCCAGAACTGGAACCGGCACAATTACTCCAGCTAACTCTAGATCTGAAACACATTTCAGAAATGCTTGAGCCTTCACTGGATTTATTGGAACGCGAGAAAGAAAAAATCTTCTTGCAGGAGGCCTTATTTTGAAACCTATTCTGTACCCTTGTGAAACAATGTTCTGAATCCAAAGACTGTGAATCAAATTGATCCAAATTTCTTTGAAAAAACGTAATCTGCCCCCTACCAGCTGGGCTGGAATGAGGGCCGCACCTTCATGTGGACTTAGGAGCTGGCTTTGGCTTTCTAAAAGGCTTGGATTTATTCCAGACTGGAGATGGTTTCCAAACAGAAACCGTTCCTGTAGAGGAAGGATCAGGCTTTTGTTCCTTATTCTGACGAAAGGAACGAAAATGATTAGCAGCCCTATATTTACTTTTAGATTTTTTATCCTGTGGTAAAAAAGTTCCTTTCCCCCCAGTAACAGTTGAAATAATAGAATCCAACTGTGAACCAAACAATTTATTACCTTGGAAAGAAAGGGAAAGCAAAGTAGACTTAGAAGACATATCAGCATTCCAAGTTTTAAGCCATAAAGCTCTTCTAGCTAAAATAGCTAAAGACATATACCTGATATCAACCCTAATGATATCAAAGATGGCATCACAAATAAAGTTATTAGCATGTTGAAGAAGATTAACAATGCTTCGAGAATTATGATCTGTTACTTGTTGTGCTAAAGCCTCCAACCAGAAAGTTGAAGCTGCAGCAACATCCGCCAAAGATATAGCAGGCCTAAGAAGATTACATGAACATAAATAAGCTTTCCTTAGAAAGGATTCAATTTTCCTATCTAAAGGATCCTTAAAAGAAGTACTATCTGCCGTAGGAATAGTAGTACGTTTAGCAAGAGTAGAGATAGCCCCATTAACTTTAGGGATTTTGTCCCAAAACTCTAATCTGTCAGATGGCACAGGATACAATTTCTTAAACCTTTTAGAAGGAGTAAAAGAATTACCCAGATTATTCCATTCCCTGGAAATTACTTCAGAAATAGCATCAGGGACGGGAAAAACTTCCGGAATAACTACAGAATATTTAAACGTTTAGATTTAGTATCAAGAGGACCAGATTCCTCTATTTCTAATGCAATTAAGACTTCTTTAAGTAAAGAACGAATAAATTCCATTTTAAATAAATATGAAGATTTATCAGTATCAATTTCTGAAACAGAATCCTCTGAACCAGAGAAATCATCATCAAAAACAGAATCAGAATGATGATGTTCATTTAAAAATTCATCTGATAAATGAGTAGTTTTAAAATACTTTTTACGTTTACTGGAAGGAGGAATAACAGACATAGCCTTCCTAATAGATTTAGAAACAAAATCTCTTATGTTAACAGGAACACCCTGAGTATTAGATGTTGATGGAACAGCAACAGGTAATGGAACATTACTAAAGGAAATATTATTTGCATTAGCAAGTTTATCATCACATTCATCACAAACAACAGCTGGAGGAACAGTTACCACAAGTTTACAACAAATGCACTTAACTTTGGTAGATCCAGCATCAGGCAGCGAATTTCCAGAAGTAGCTTCTGATCCAGGGTCAATCTGAGACATCTTGCAATATGTAATAGAAAAAACAACATATAAAGCAAAATTGATCAAATTCCTTAAATGACAGTTTCAGGAATGGGAAAAAATGCCAATGAACAAGCTTCTAGCAACCAGAAGCAAATAAACAATGAGACTTAAATAACGTGGAGACAATAATGACGCCCATATTTTTTAGCACCAAAAAAGACGCCCACATTATTTGGCGCCTAAATGCTTTGGAGCCAAAAATGACGCCACATCCGGCGACGCCGACATCTTTGGTGCACAAACAACTTCCGGTGACAAGTATGACGGCGGAAATGACTAAGAAATTTGTTTTGCGCCAAAAAAGTCTGCGCCAAGAATGACGCAATAAAATGAAGCATTTTCAGCCCCCGCGAGCCTAACAGCCCACAGGGAAAAAGTCAAATTTTAAGGTAAGAAAATTTGATTATTCAAATGCATTATCCCAAATAATGAAACAGACTGTCTGAAATAAGGAATATTGAACATCCTGAATCAAGGCAAATAAATGTTTAAACACATATATATAGAACTTTATATAAAAGTGCCCAACCATAGCTTAGAGTGTCACAGAAAATAAGACTTACTTACCCCAGGACACTCATCTACATGTAGTAGAAAGCCAAACCAGTACTGAAACGAGAATCAGTAGAGGTAATGGTATGTATAAGAGTATATCGTCGATCTGAAAAGGGAGGTAAGAGATGAATCTCTACGACCGATAACAGAGAACCTATGAAATAGATCCCGTAGAAGGAGATCATTGAATTCAAATAGGTAATACTCTCTTCACATCCCTCTGACATTCACTGCACTCTGAGAGGAAAACCGGGCTCCAGCCTGCTGCGAAGCGCATATCAACGTAGAATCTAGCACAAACTTACTTCACCACCTCCATGGGAGGCAAAGTTTGTAAAACTGATTTGTGGGTGTGGTGAGGGGTGTATTTATAGGCATTTTGAGGTTTGGGAAACTTTGCCCCTCCTGGTAGGAATGTATATCCCATACGTCACTAGCTCATGGACTCTTGCTAATTACATGAAAGAAATGACTAATTTGCGTCAACAAACGTAACTTTGCGCCAACAAAATCTTGCGCCAAGAATGATGCAATAAACTTACTTTTAAGGGCTGGAAATAGAGCTGATTACTTTTTTAATTTAGTTTAGGGAAGGGAAATTTTATTATTTTGGGGGGCTTTTTTATTTTATTAGGGGGCTTAGATTAGGTGTAATTAGCTTAAAATTCTTGTAATCTTTTTTTATTTTTTGTAATTTAGTGTTTGGTTTTTTTGTAGTATAGATTAGTGTATTTAACTGTATTTTAGTTGAGATAATTGTAGTTTATTTAATTAATTTATTGATAGGGTAGTGTTAGGTGTAATGGTAACTTAGGTTAGGATTTATTTTACAGGTAATTTGGTAATTATTTTAACTAGGTAGCTATTAAATAGTTATTAACTATTTAATAGCTATTGTACCTAGTTAAAATAAATACAAAGTTACCTGTAAAATAAATATAAACCCTAAAATAGCTACAATGTAATAATTAATTATATTGTAGCTATCTTAGGGTTTATTTTATAGGTAAGTATTTAGTTTTAAATAGGAATAATTTAGTTAATATTATTAATATTATTTAGATTTATTTTAATAATAATTAATTTAGGGGGTGTTAGGGTTAGACTTAGGTTTAGTGGTTAATATATTTAATATAGGTGGCGGCAGTGTAGGGGGATTAGATTAGGGGTTAATAAATTTAATATAGGTGGCGGCGGGGTAGGGGGCTCAGATTAGGGGTTAATGTAGTAATTATAGGTGGTGGCGGTGTAGGGGGATCATATTAGGGGTTAACAGAGTTATTGTAGGTGGCGGCGGTGTAGGTGGATCAGATTAGGGGTATATATATTTAAAATAGGTGGCGGCGGTGTAGGGGGGTCAGATTAGGGGGTATATATATTTAAAATAGGTGGCGGCGGTGTAGGGGGGTCAGATTAGGGGGTAATACATATAATATAGGTGGCGGCGGGGTCCGGGAGCAGCGGTTTAGGGGTTAATACATTTATTGTCAGGAGTGAGAGGGGGGATTGCAGATAGAGGGGTATACGTGTCGGGAAGATGTTTGGGAGGCAGGTTACGGGATATTTTATACTTTAGTGAGTTTTTTAAGGCGGCGGCAGTTTCTAAAGTGCCGTAAGTCACTGGTGACTCCAGAAATTTGTATTTACGCTTATTTCTGGACATCGCTAGTTTGTCCGACTTACGGCACTTTAGCAACTGCCGGCACCGTATATGTGATAGCTCGATGTGCGAGCTGAAACTACGGGCAGCGCAGGTTTCCACGCTTGTGCTGAAACCTGCGCCGTATATCGGAGTTATGTTTTTTTTATTTTGGGGGGTTTGGTGGGTGGGGGGTTTTACTGTTAGAGGGGGGAGTTAGTATTTTCTTAAGGAAAAGAGCTGTTTTATTTAGGACAATTCCCTACAAAAGGCACTTTTAAGGGCTTTTGATAGTTTAGCATTAGATGGGGGGGGTATTTTGGGGGGGCTTTTTTATTTTTATAGGGATTAGGTTTAATTTTTTTATTTTTGATAATTTGGTTTATTATTTTATGTAATGTTAGACTTTTTTTATTTTTTGTAATCTTAGATTAATGTAAACTTAGGTTTCTTTATAAGTAATGTTAGCTTTTTTATTTTAATTGTAACTTAGTATTTTTTAATTTAGGTAATTGGGGTTAATTTAGGGGGTGTTAGGTTAGGGGGCTAAGTAATTTAATTACAGCTAGATTACAAGTTGTGCGTTCGTCTTTTAACGCTGAAAAAATTGTAATTTCAGCACTAAAACAGCACCGCAGCCATTACGAGTCTTGTCAGTATAGCTGTACCGCAAGCCTTATAGCCTCTAACACAGCGTCAGTCCCACATTCGTAAAAATGACATTTTTTCATGGGATTCCCATAGCGCTGCCATTACGAGTTTTGCGGTGAGGCTAAAAAAAAGCCTGCATTACAGCCTAAAATGACAAGATCCGTACCGCCATCTAAAAGCAGTAGTTATGAGTTTTACGCAACAAAACTGTTACATAAAACTCATAACCAAACTGCTAGAAAGTACACTAAACACCCATAAACTACCTATTAACCCCTAAACCGAGGCCCTCCCGCATCGCAAACACTAAATTCAATTTATTAACCCCTAATCTGCTGCCACTAAAAAATTATTAACCCCTATTCCACCGCTCCCCGACATTGTCACCACTATAATAAATGTATTAACCCCTAAACCGTTGCCCTCCCGCATAGCAAAAACTATTTAAATATTATTAACCCCTAATCTGCCGTCCGCCCACATCTCCCCCACTGTACTAAAGTTATTAAGCCCTACACCACCACCACTATAATAAATCCATAACAACTAAACCGCAAGCCCCCCACAATGAAATATACTAAAGTAAACTATTAACCCCTAAACCGCAAGCCCCCCACAACGAAATATACTAAAGTAAACTATTAACCCCTAAACCGAAAGCCCCCCACAACGAAATATACTAAAGTAAACTATTAACCCCTAAACCGCAAGCCCCCCACAACGAAATATACTAAAGTAAACTATTAACCCCTAAACCGAAAGCCCCCGAATCCCACATCGCAATAAACTAATTTAAACTAATAACCCCTAAACCTAACGCCCCCCTAACTTTATATAAAATTACACTTTCCCCATCTTAAATTAAATTAAAACTTACCTGTCAAATTAAAAAAACTAAGTTTAAACTAACAATTAAACTAATATAATTATTAAACTAAAATTAAACTAACTACCAATTAAATTAAACTAAAATACACATTACAATAATCCTAACACTACTCTAAAAATTACAAACTATCTAATTACAGAAAATAAAAAACACTAAATTCTGAAAAATAACAAACAAAATTATCAAAAATAAAAAAGAATTACACCTAACCTAATAACAATATCCAAAACTAGCCTACAATAAACTACCAATGGCCCTTAAAAGGCCCTTTGTAGGGCATTGCCCTAAGTTAAACAGCTCTTTTACCTGTAATAAAAATACAAAGACCCCCCCAACAGTAAAACCCACCACCCAACCAACCCCCCAAAATAAAAATCCTAACTCTAACAAAAACCTAAGCTACCCATTGCCCTGAATAGGGCATTTTGTATGGGCATTGCCCTTAAAAGGGCATTTATCTTGTTTAGGAATAGCCCAAACCCTAATCTAAAGAAAACCCCACCCAAAAAAAAACCTAACACTAACCCCCACGATCCACTTACAGTTTTTGAAGTCCCGCTTGAACAATCTTCATCCAGGCGGCGAGAAGTCTTCATCCAGACGGCAAAGTCTTCACCCAGACGGCTTCTTCAATCTTGATCCCGGCGGAGCCGGTCCATCCTGAAAACATCCGGCGCGGGGGAGCATCCTCTTTATACGATCACCGCCGTACACTGAATCTTCAATGCAAGGTACACGATTCAAGATGGCGTCCCTTGCATTCCTATTGGCTGACAAATTTGGATCAGCCAATAGGATTTAGAACTGCTAAATTCCTATTGGCTGTTCAAATCAGCCAATAGGATTTAAGCAACTCTCATTCTATTGGATCATTCCTCATTTAATAAAATGAGAGCTGCTTAAATTCTATTGGCTGTTCAAATCAGCCAATAGGATTTAAGCAGCTCTTATTTTACTGGATGATTAAACATTCGATAGAATGAGAGCTACTTAAATCCTTTTGGCTGTTCAAATCAGATCAAGATAGAAGATGCCGCCTGGATGAAGATTGAAGAGGACGCCTGGATGAAGACTTCTCGCTGCTTGGATGAGGACTTTGCCGCCGGGATAAAGATTAAAGAAGCCGCCTGGATGAAGATTTTTGGTCGCTTGGATGAGGACTTCGCCGCCTGGATGAAGACTTCTCAACGCTTGGATGAGGACTTCGCCGCCGGAATGAAGATTGAAGAGGCCGCCTGTATGAGGAATTCGCTGCCGGGATGAAAATAATTCAAGCGGGACTTCAAAAAACTGTAAGTGAATCGTTGGGGGTTAGTGTTAGGCTTTTTGTGTGGGGGTTTTAATTTTAGATTAGGGTTTGGGCAGCAAAAGAGCTAAAAGCCCTTTACAGGGCAATGGGTAGCTTAGTTTTTTTTAGATAGTTGTTTTTATTTTGTGTGTTGGGGGGGGTTGTAATGTTAGTGGGTGTTTGTATTTTTTTTACAGGTAAAAGAGCTGTTTAACTTAGAGCAATGCCCTACAAAAGGCCCTTTTTAAGGGCCATTGGTAGTTTATTCTAGATTACTAAATGCACTTTTAAGGGCAATGCCCATACAAATGCCCTTTTCAGGGCAATGGGTAGATTAGGTTTTACTTTATTTTTATTTTGTGGGTTTGGGGGGTGGGGGTTTGTATACTGTTAGGGAGTGTTTGTTTGTTTTTTTGTAGCAAAAGAGTTGTTAACTTTAGGGCAATTCCCTACAAAAGGCGGTTTAGGGGTTAATAGATTTGCTTAGTGGTAGTGATGTGGGAGGCCAGAGGTTTAGGGGTTAATACTTTTATTTAGTTGCAGTGATGTCGGGAAGCTGTGGAATAGGGGTTAATAGCTTTAGTATAGTGGTGGCGATATCTGGAGCGGCAGATTAGGGGTTAATAGCTTTATTTAGGTGGCGGCGATATCGGGGCAGCAGATTAGGGGTTAATAACATTATGTAGGTGCTGGCAATGTCGGTGGGGGGCAGATTAGGGGCGTTTAAACTCAGGGTTTATGTTAGGGTGTTAGTTTTAAACGTTATATTTATTAGGATCATTGCGTTGTGGGGGTTTGGCGGATAAGGGGTTAATAGTTGTAATAGGTTTATTGCAATGTGGGTGAATGGTGGATTAGGGGTTAATATTTTAATCAGGCTTATTGCGTTGTGGGGGGTTGTTGGTTTAGGGGTTAATACTTATATTATTAGTTCTGATTCTGTTTGATGGCGAATATAGGGGTTTTGACATGTCGGGTTTATTTTTAGGAGGTGGGTTAGACTTTTACGGGAGATTTGATATATTTTTTTATTTTCTTAGGCGCCGGCAGTTTCTAAAGTGCCGCAAATCCCTGGCGACTCCAGAAATTTGTATATACGCTTATTTCTGGACATAGCTAGTTTATGAACTGCCGGCGAGGTTTATGTAATACCCCGATGTGCGAGGTGAAATTACGCGTGGCGCGGATATCAGCAGTTGCTTTGAAGCTTGTGCCGTATATGTAATCTCGCCTTACATGTTCATGTGGATCATAGAACAAAATCGAGTATCTTAACCATTTAAAGGATAAGATAAAGCTGATGAGGCGCAAACAGAGTATTTAATCTGAATTGCTATAGATGCAGCTGCAGTACGGTGTCATTATTTATATATTTATACCTCAGTAACACAGAATGAAGCTGCAACATTCTATTTTTGCTTGTTATGAGAGCATTGACCCTTAACACTACGCAGGATATTGACAGCTTCAAATGTTTAGAGAACAGTTGAAGTAAATAGCAGAACTAGTGAATGACCTTGACAAAATAAAGCATGACAGGGTGTTGAAGGGACATGCACAGCAAGGATTTTTTCGTAGACATAAAAAAAAGCATGGCTGAATAGTAACAGCAAATAAACACATAGGCACATTAGAAAAGCAGCAATTACACATGTTGCATAAGGTAAAATGTGTTTAACTTGTATTAAAAATACCTGGAGATGCGTGTTTTGACATTGATAATACTGCAGTATAGATGCTCACTAGTCAATAAAGACAACTGACATAAGTATTAGCTGACACTGACAATCTCCAATAATTACATTTACAAAAAATGTTTATCAACATCAAACATTAAAAAAAAACTAATATATTTTATAGGTGCAGGATTTTTTTAAATAAAATGTGTGTTTATCTGCATTCATGTTGCTAGAGCAGGAATATTTGTCAGAATAACTGAGAATCTCTACAAAGTATGAGCAACCTGCCGCTATATCTATAAATCAGCACAATAGCAACAGGTGCATTTTGTTCCGCTGAAACGTGTTAATTCTTATCCTAGATTAGGCACGGAGCCTGAGCCTGCTAAGTGGCCACATACCAGCTTTACAATAGTGCATAAGACCGCTGCTCCTTAACTTCTCCGCAACTTGCAAGTGGCAGTGAGCAGAATTGCACAAGCATTTCAACAGAAATGCTTGTGCAATGTTAAATGCCGACGGCATTTGGGTTCACTATCTCACTTATCCGTGCCAATCAGTGGATGCATCAAGCATCATTTATGTGATATAACATTGTTGCCATTATTACAACTTATTATTTATAACTAAATAAAATTGGATCGACTTGCAGAATTTGTTTCTCAAAAAACTGCCAATTAACAGACAATTAGATTTTGACTGCATCATCATATAACAGTGTTATCCACACGGCAGGGTATCTTTATATGCTACTTGCTTCAATACCTGACAATTTTCATATACCTGTATTTCAGCCTTCAGAAGACTTTAGGTTACGGCTTGACCACCACCAGTATTTTGGGGGAGTAGTTGATGAGTAAGATGAGTAGTTGGCGGAGTAAGATGACTCTGCTTTATAACTATATATATATATATATATTCAACACCGTTTGCTTTATTTAACTATATCACTTGAGACTTTAGTGAAAGATTTGGTCTCCAAACATATGTGATTTATTTACCAGCTTTAGATCTTACTACATAAACTCCTTTGCAAGGAAGATCATTTTCCTCTTTATCTCTTTTTTTTCCTGATGAAGTGACTGAGACGGCTATAAACTGTGTATTCTAAGGAGATTAAAGTGATGGTAAACTCTTCCTTTATAAAAACAGATCCGAAATAATAGTGATATTTTAGATGGAGTTTAATTCATCAGTTGTAATGAAGTTGCGCTATAACTTACGTTATAATATAGAAATTAAATTTAAATAATCCGCACTCCACCGCCCACAAAAGTAAATTTTTCGGAGAGCTAACAGTCTGAATTGTTCTACAATCAGCGCTCTAGCTACAACAAAAGTGCCACATGGGGAGAGCACTGATTGGACAACAATTCAAACCTGTAGCTCACATAAAAATGTATTTTTGCAGTGGGTGGCGGAGTGCAGAGAAATTTTATTTCATATCTATATTAAAAATTAAGTTATAGCGCAACTTCATTACAATTGATGAATTAAACCATCTAAAAAATCACTGACATTCCAGATTTATTTTTAAAAAGGGAAGAGTTTACCATCACTTTAACTCTGTTTTGATTGCTGCATAGCTCTGTGTAGCCCCATGCGAGAGGATATATAACTGCTCATTTTGTAACATAATTGATAACTTTACATAATCGGTGGATCATCAAAGTACTAACTAGCAAGTGACTGAGATCATTTACTTTCTGTGCCAAACTTGGAGTGACAAGAATCTAGTGCTTTGAAAGACTCCTCTGTCTTTCAACGTGAAGAATTACACAAAAACATAATTTATGTAAGAACTCACCTGATAAATTAATTTCTTTCATATTGGCAAGAGTCCATGAGCTAGTGACATATGGGATATACAATCCTACCAGGAGGGGCAAAGTTTCCCAAACCTCAAAATGCCTATAAATACACCCCTCACCACACCCACAATTGAGTTTAACAAATAGCCAAATAGTGGGGTGATAAAGAAAGGAGTAAAAAGCATTAACAAAGAAATTTGGAAATAATTGTGCTTTATACAAAAAAATCATAACCACCATAAAAAGGGTGGGTCTCATGGACTCTTGCCAATATGAAAGAAATGAATTTATCAGGTAAGTTCTTACATAAATTATGTTTTCTTTCATGTAATTGGCAAAAGTCTATGAGCTAGTGACGTATGGGATAGTAATACCCAAGATGTGGAACTCCACAGAAGAGTTACTAGAGAGGGAGGGATAAAATAATAACAGTTATTTTCCGCTGAAAAAAATAAATCCACAACCCAAAATATAAGTTTATTCTCATAATAAAAGAAAAAACTCAAACATAAGCAGAGGAATCAAACTGAAATAGCTGCCTGAAAAACGTTTCTACCAAAAACTGCTTCCAAAGAAGCAAATGTATCAAAACGGTAGAATTTAGTAAATGTATGCAAAGAAGACCAAGTCGCTGCTTTGCAAATCTGATCAACTGAAGCTTCATTCTTAAAAGCCCACAAAGTGGAAACTGATCTAGTAGAATGAGCTGTAATTCTCTGAGGCGGGGCCTGACCCAACTCCAAATAAGCCTGGTGAATCAAAATCTTTAACCAAGATGCTAAGGAAATAGCAGAAGCCTTCTGACCTTTCCTAGAACCAGAAAAGATAACTAATAGACTAGAAGTCTTCCTGAAATCTTTAGTAGCTTCAACATAATATTTCAAAGCTCTTACCACATCCAAAGAAGGTAAGGATCTCTCCAAAGAATTCTTAGGATTAGGACACAAAGAAGGGACAATAATTTCTCTATTAATGTTGTTACAATTCACAACCTTAGGTAGAAATTTAAGTGAAGTCCGCAAAACTGCCTTATCCTGATGGAAAATAAGAAAAGGAGATTCACAAGAAAGAGCAGATAAATCAGAAACTCTTCTAGCAGAAGAGATGGCCAAAAGGAACAACGCTTTCCAAGAAAGTAGTTTAATGTCCAAAGAATGCATAGGCTCAAACGGAGGAGCCTGTAAAGCCTTCAAACCCAAATTAAGACTCCAAGGAGGAGAAATTGATTTAATGATAGGCTTGATACGGACCAAAACCTGTACAAAACAGTGAATATCAGGAAGCTTAGCAATCTTTCTGTGAAATAAAACAGAAGATATGTGTCCCTTCAAGGAACTTGCAGACAATTCCTTATCCAAACCATCCTGAAGAAACTGTAAAATTCTAGGAATTCTAAAAGAATGCCAGGAGAATTTATGAGAAGAACACCATGAAATATAAGTCTTCCAAACTCGATAATAAATCTTCCTAGAGACAGATTTACAAGCCTGTAACATAGTATTAATCACTAAGTCAGAGATACCTCTATGACTAAGCACTAGGCGTTCAATTTCCATACCTTCAAATTTAATGATTTGAGATCCTGATGGAAAAACAAACCTTGAGACAGAAGGTCTGGCCTTAATGGAAGTGGCCAAGGTTGGTAACTGGAAATCCGAACAAGATCCGCATACCAAAACCTGTGAGGCCATGCTGGAGCTACCAGCAACACAAACGATTGTTCCATGATGATCTTGGAAAATCACTCTTGGAAGAAGAACCAGAGGCGGGAAGATATAAGCAGGTTGGTAAAACCAAGGAACTGCTAACGCATCCACCACTTCCGCATGAGGATCCCTGGACCTGGTCAGTTACCTGTGTAGTTTCTTGTTTAGATGGGAAGCCATCAGATCTATTTCTGGAAGACCCCAAATCTGAACAATCTGAGAAAACACATCTGGATGGCCACTCCCCGGGATGTAAAGTCTAATGGTTGAGATAATCCGCTTCCCAATTGTCTATACCTGGAATATGAACTCCAGAAATTAGAGAGGAGCTGGATTCTGCCCAAACAAGTATCCGAGAAACATCTTTAATAGCTAGGGGACTGTGAGTCCCACCCTGATGAATAACATATACCATAGTTGTGATATTGTCTGTCTGAAAACAAATGAACGGTTCTCTCTTCAACAGAGGACAAACCTGAAGAGCCCTGAAATTAGCACTGAGTTCTAAAATATTGATTGGTAACCTCGCCTCTTGAGATTTCCAAACCCCTTGTGCTGTCAGAGATCCCCAGACAGCTCCCCAACCTGAAAGACTTGCATCTGTTGTGATCACAGTCCAGGTTGGACGAACAAAAGAAGCCCCTTGAACTATTCAATGGTGATCTAACCACCAAGTCAGAGAGAGTCGAATATTGGGATTTAAGGATATTAATTGTGATATATTTGTATAATCCCTGCACCATTGGTTCAGCATACAAAGCTGGAGAGGTCTCATATGAAAATGAGCAAAAGGGATTGCGTCCGATGCTGCAGTCATGAGACCTAAAACTTCCATGCACATAGCCACTGAAGGGAATGATTGAGACTGAAGGGAATGATTGAGACTGAAGGGAATGATTGAGACTGAAGGTTCCAAGAAGCTGAAACTAATTTAAATTGTCTCTTATCTGTTAGAGACAGAGTCATGGACACTGAATCTATCTGGAAACCTAAAAAGGTGACCCTTGTCTGAAGAATCAAAGAACTTTTTGGTAAATTGATCCTCCAACCATGTCTTTGAAGAAACAACACTAGTTGATTTGTGTGAGATTCTGCAGAATGTAAAGACTGAGCTAGTACCAAGATATTGTCCAAATAAGGAAACACTGCAATACCTCGTTCTCTGATTATAGAGAGTAGGGCACCAAAAACCTTTGAAAGCTATCACTAGGCCAAATGGAAGAGCGACAAATTGGTAATGCTTGTCTAGAAAAGAGAATCTCAGAAACTGATAGTGGTCTGGATGAATCGGAATATGAAAATATGCATCCTGTAAGTCTATTGTGGACATATAATTCCCTTGCGGAACAAAAGGCAGAATAGTCCTTCTAGTCACCATTTTGAAAGTTGGCACTCTTACATAACAATTCAAAATTTTCAGACCCAGAACCGGCCTGAATGAATTTTCTTTCTTTGGGACAATGAATATATTTGAATAAAACCCCAGACCCTGTTCCTGAAACAGAACTGGTATGATTACCCCTGAAAGCTCCAGGGCTGAAACACATTTCAGAAAAGCCTGAGCCTTTACTGGATTTGCTGGGATGCGTGAGAGAAAAAATCTTTTCACAGGAGGTCTTGAATTTATTCCAACTTGAAGAAGGTTTCAAATTGGAACCAGATTCTTTGGGGGAAGGATAAGGTTTCTGTTCCTTACTTTGTCAAAAGGAACGAAAACGGTTAGAAGCTTTAGATTTACCCTTAGGTCTTTTATCCTGAAGCAAAAAAACTCCCTTCCCCCCAGTGACAGCTGAAATAATCAAATCCAACTGAGAACCAAATAACTTATTACCTTGGAAAGAAAGAGATAGTAATCTAGACTTAGATACCATGTCAGCATTCCAATATTTGAGCCACAAAACTCTTCTAGCTAAAATAACTAAAGACATAGATTTAACATCAATTTTGATGATATCAAAAATAGCATCACAGATAAAAATGATTAGCATGTTGAAGCAAGTGAACAATGCTAGACAAATAAGGATCCCTTTCCAACCAAAACTTTGATGCAGCTGCAACATCAGCCATAGACATGGCAGGCCTAAGAAGATGGCCAGAATATAAATAAGCTTTCCTTAGATAGGATTCAAGTTTCCTATCTAAAGGATCTTTAAAAGAAACACTATCTTCCATAGGAATAGTAGTATGTTTAGCAAGAGCAGAAATAGCCCCATCAACTTTGGGGATCTTTTCCCAAAACTCCAATCTTACTTCTGGCAAAGGATACAATTTTTTAAACCTTGGAATAAAAGAAGTACCAGACCTATTCCATTCCTTAGAAATCATATCAGAAATGGCATCAGGAACTGGAAAAACCTCAGGAGTAACCACAGGGGGATTATAAACAGAATTTAAACGTTTACTAGTTTTAATATCAATAGGACTAGTTTCCTCAATATCCAATGTAATCTACACCTCTTTTAACAAGGAACAAATATACTCCATTTTAAAGAAATAAGTAGATTCGTCAGTGTCAATATCTGAGGAAGGATTTTCTGAATCAGATAGATCCTCATCAGAGGAGGGTAATTCAGTATGCTGTCGTTCATTTGAAATTTCATCAACCTTATGAGAAGTTTTAAAAGACCTTTTACATTTATTAGAAGGCGGGATGGCAGACAAAGCCTTCTGAATCGCATCAGCAATAAAATCTTTTATATTCACAGTCTCTGCATGTAAAAGCTTATCATGACAACTATTACATACCACAGCTGGAGATATAATCTCCACAAATTTACAACAAATGCACTTAGCTTTGGTAGAACTGTTATCATTCAGCAGGGTTCCAACAGTGGTTTCTGAGACAGGATAAGATTGAGACATCTTGCAAATGTAAGAGAAAAAAACAACATATAAAGCAAAATTATCAATTTCCTTATTTGGCAGTTTCAGGAATGGGGAAAAAATGCAAGCAGCATAGCCCTCTGATATAGAAAAGGCAAGAGGCATATAGGAATGGGGTTTTAAATAATGAAATTATTTGGCGCCAAGTATGGCGCACAACGTATCTGTATTCAGCATTGCACCAATCGGTCGCCAGCAAGTTGGAGTCAATCAACCCGATTGTACTTGATCGGGTTAAATTGTGGTGATTCCTGTCCGCCTGCTCTGAGCAGCTTCATAACCGCTGTTTCTGGTGAGTCTTCAGACTCGCCAGAAACACGGGCCCACAAGCTCCATACGGAGCTTGATAATTGGGCCTCATAAGCTCAAAAGGAGGAGACTGCAAAGTTTTCAAAACCAAATTAAGACTCCAGGGAGGAAAAATTGATTTAACAACAGGCTTGATACGAACCAAAGCCTGAACAAAACAGTGAATATCAGGAAGTTTATCTTTCTATGAAATAAAACAGAAAGAGCAGGTATTTGTCCCTTCAAAGTACTTGCAGACAAACCTTTATCCAAACCATCCTGAATGAACTGTAAAACTCTAGGAATCCTAAAAGAATGCCAAGTGAATTTATGAGAACAACACCAATCTTCCTTGAAACAGACTTACGAGCCTGTAGCATAGTATTAATCAATCAGTCAGAGAGACCTCAAAGACTAAGTACTAAGCGCTCAATTTCCATACCTTAAAATTTAGCGATTTGAGATCCTGATGGAAAAACGGCCCTTGAGACAGAAGGTCTAGCCTTAAAGGAAGTGGCCAAGGTTGGCAACTGGACATCCGGTCAAGATCTGCATACCAAAACCTGTGAGACCATGTGGTGCTATCAGAAACACATGCGATTGTTCCAATATGATCTTGGAGATCACCCTTGGAAGAAGAACTAGAGGTGGAAAATATAAGCAGGTTGGTAAAACCAAGGAACTGCTAACGCAGCCACCATCTCTGCCTGAGGATCCCTGAACCTGGAAAGCTACCTTGGAAGCTTCTTGTTTAGATGGGAAGCAATCAGATCTATTTCGGGGAGACCCAACATCTGTACAATCTGACAAAATACATCTGGATGGAAAGACCTCTCCCCTGGATGTAAAGACTGACGACTGAGGTAATCCCCTTCCCAATTCCCGATTTCCCAGATCTAAAATATAGATTGGTAACCTTGCCTCTTGAGGATTCCAAACTCCTTGTGCTGTCAGAGACCCCCAGACAGCTCCCCAACCTGTGAGACTTGCTTCTGTTGAAATCACAGTCCAGGCAGGACGAATAAAAGGGGCCCCTTGAATAATCCGATGATGGTCTAACCACCAGGACAGAGAGAGTTGAATGTTGGGATTTAAGCATATCAACTGTGATATCGGAGTATAATCCCTGCACCATTGATTCAGCATGCAAAGCTGCAGAGGCCTCATATGAAAATGAGCAAAGAGGATCACGTCCAATGCTGCAGTCATGAGACCTAAAACTTCCATGCACATAGCCACTGAAGGGAATGATCGAGACTGAAGGTTTTAACAGGCAGAAACCAATTTCATTCGTCTCTTGTCTGTTAAAGACAGAGTCATGGATACTGAATCTATCTGGAAACCTAAAAAGGTGACCCTTGTCTGAGGAATCAAGGAACTCTTTGGTAAATTGATCCTCCATCCATGTCTTTGAAGAAACAACACAAGTTGATTTGTGTGATATTCTGCTAAATGAAAAGATTGAGCCAGTACCAAGATATTGTCCAAATAAGGAAACACTGCAATACCCTGCTCTCTGATTACAGACAGAAGGGCACCGAGAACCTTCAAAAAGATTCTTGGAGCTGTTGCTAGGCCAAATGGATAAGCAACAAATTGGTAATGTTTGTCTAGAAAAGAGAATCTCAGAAACTGATAGTGGTCTAGATGAATCCGAATGTGAAGATACGCATTCTGTAAGTCTATTGAGGACATGTAATGACCTTGCTGAATAAAAGGCAGAATAGTCCTTAAAGTCACCATCTTGAAAGTTGGGACCCTTACAAAATGATTCAAAAACTTCAGATCCAGAACTGGTCTAAAAGAATTTTCCCTCTTCAGGACAATGAATAGATTTGAATAAAAACCCAAACCCTGTTCCAGAATTGGAACCGGTACAATTACTCCTGAAAGCTCTAGATCTGAAACACACAGCCTGAACTGTCACAGGATTTGTTGGAACGTGAGAGAGAAAAAATCTTCTCACAGGAGGTCTTACTCTGAATCCTATTCTGAAACCTATTTGATACCCCCCCTGAGACACAATATTCTGAATCCAATGATTCTGAATAGAACCTGCCCAAACATCTTGAAATAATTTCAATCTGCCCCCAACCAGCAGAACTGGATTGAGGGCCACAACTTCATGCAGTCTTGGGGGCTGGCTTTAGTTTTTTGTAAGGCGTGGATTTATTCCAACTCAAGGATGGTTCCAATTGGAGCCAGAGTCTTTAGGGGAAGGAGTGGTTTTCTGTTCTCTATTCTGACAAAAGGAACGAAACCTATTAGAAGCTTTAGAATTGCCTTTAGACTTTTTATCTTGAGGCAAAAAAACCTCCCTTCCCCCCAGTAATAGTGGAAATAATAGAATCCAACTGGGAACCAAACAAATTATTACCCTCGAATGATAGAGATAGTAACCTAGATTTAGATACCATGTCAGTCAGCATTCCATGATTTGAGCCATAAAGCTCTTCTAGCTAAAATAGCCAAAGACATAGATTTAACATTAATCCTGATGATATCAAAAATAGCATCACAGATAAAATGATTAGCATGTTGAAGCAAACGAACCATGCTATGCAAATCAGAGTCTTTTTCCCATTGTGCTAAGCTATCCAACCAAAAAGTTGATGCTGCCACAACATCAGCCATAGAAATGGCAGGTCTGAGCATTTAGCCAGAATGCAAATAAGCTTTCCTTAGATAAGATTCAATCTTTCTATCTAAAGGATCCTTAAAAAAAGTACTATCTTCCATAAGAATAGTAGTACATTTAGCAAGAGTAGAAATAGCCCCATCAACCTTAGGGACTTTCTCCCAAAATTCTAATCTAGCCACTGGCAAAGGATATAACTTTTTAAACCTTGAAGAAGGAACAAAAGAAGTACCAGGCTTAGACCATTCCTTAGCAATTACATCAGAAATAACATCAGGAACAGGAAAAACCTCAGGAGTAGTTACAGGAGGTTTATAAACAGAATTTAAACGTTTACTGGATTTATTATCAAGAGGACCAGACTCCTCAATATCCAAAGTTATTAACACTTCTTTTACCAAAGTATGAATATACTCAATCTTAAAAAGATAAGATGATTTATCAGTGTCAATGTTTGAAGTAGGATCTTCTGAATCAGAGAGATCCTCATCAGAGGAGGATATATCAGTATGTTGCCGGTCATTACAAATTCAATAATCAATATTATGAGAAGTTTTAAAAGACCTTTTACGTTTATTTGAAGGCGGTATAGCAGCCATAGCCTTCTTTATCGCATCAACAATATAATTTTTCATATCAACAGGGATATCATGTACTTTAGATGTTGAAGGAACAACAGATACTGTACTAGCACCAATAGAAACCTTTTCTGCATGCAAAAGCTTATCATGACAACTGTTACATACTACAGCTGGAGATATAATCGCCACTAGCTTACAACAGATACACTTAGCTTTGGTAGAACTGTGTTCATGCAGCATGGTTCCTACAGCAGCTTCTGAGACAGGATCAGATTGAGACATCTTGTAAAATGTAAAAAAGAAAAATAACATTAAAAAGAAATATCTTGGCCGGCTGCCTTATCCCACGTTACCGCCTTGTTGGGTAGATGTAATAGGACCCCAACCGGCCAGGAATAGATCGTGAAGGGCCGAAAATCGCCCTTGCCTCGGAAGGCATTTCTATCTGCGCCACGCTGCGCACCTAACGGACCTCGCGGGCGCCATCTTGGAGGATCCCTCCCTACCTCCATACCCGTCACAGCCCGGACGGAGCTGCAGAATCATACAGCCTAAGGAATATATCGGCAACGCTATAGGATACCGATCCAGCCGGATTAACCGTCTTTGTGGCACCTGAAAAGGGGACAATAATAAGTGGTACTCAGGTAACACGCACCCTGAAGGGACATTGTGGGCTAAATGATTAACTCAATTAGAAGCAATGCTGATAGCAATTGACTGCACTTAAGTAATCCGGCCTGCTTCCCTTCATCTTGGAAGGGAGAGCAAGTAAATAAAAAAAAAAAAAGCAAACTTATATCAAGACACAAGTTGGTAGATAACTGGGGGCCTGGGACAGAGAGCTGCAGCGCTGGAGCTGTGAACAAACTCAGCAATCTATAACCGCACAGGGGCTAGACATATGGAACATTCTGCTCTATTGCATAGCTGGTATAGCTAAAAAAAAAATTCCCAGGACTATATCTAGGGTCTATGTTTTCAGAGTGGGGCAGAGTTTCTCTATTATTTGCTGCGTAGCTGGTATAGCTAAATTTTTTACATCTGTCTCATGTGATCTTGTGAGCGTACTCGAGGCCCATAACTTCTAACTGAATAATCTGCCTGACACTTTACTGCTTCATAGCTACCTCAGTGAACTTATCCTATTACACCTGGGACTAACATTTCTAGTGTGAGATAAGAAGGGAAGGGAGCCTACGGGGCAAGAGGAATGCTCTTGTGGTAAATACAGCTTACTTGTTTGTTTCTTACTCATCTTGCTCGTTCACAACCTGAGGGGCCGTTGCATCTCACAGAATTTCAGTGTCACTTTGTGGTTTATGCATAACGTTCCTGCAATACTAGTCCTCTTGTACAATTTGTTTTATGAAAGTGGACGAGTATTTTCACAGGCTGCCTTCGCCTTCAAGTAGCACCATGAGTCAAAGATCAAAAAATCAGGACAAGAGGCACAAAATCCTTATTGAATCTCAGGCAAACACCTCACTTGCAGATATTGAAAACAATTCACCTGGTGACCACTCCTCACTTTTTTGCAAGAACTTAAAGCATTTTTCTTACCAAAGATGGACAGCTTGCAGGCTGGTGTTGATACTTTGACCAGTGAGGTGAGACTCTTTTCTACACGTATGTCTGCTGCAGAACAGAGAATTTCGGGGGTTGAGGATAGGCAGCAAGAATCAGATATTTCATTGAAGCACTTGCTGAAACAAAATCAACAGTTAATGGACAAAGTAGAAGATTTAGAAAACCGCAGTAGACGAAACAACCTGCGAATTGTAGGTGTTCCTGAATCTATCAAGGATAAAGATCTATTGGACTTTGCCACCTCAACCCTTCCAAAGCTCCTGGGCATGCCTTTGGATTGCCTCTCACTGGATATTGAGAGATCACACTGCATTGGCCCTAACAGATATCTGGACAACTCCAGGGAAAAACCATGTCAAGTAATCTTTAAATGTTTGAATTTCCAGGACAAGCTTGCCATTCTCAGAGCATACAGAACGGCTAAAGAAGTCATTTATGAAGATCACCGCCTCTTGTTGTTTCAAGATTTTTCGGTGGAAGTCACTAAGAGACGCAGGGACTTTGCCTCACTCTGTTCCACCTTGCATGAACAGGGGCGTAAATTTGCTCTTATGTTTCCAGCTACCCTTAAGATCCAGACCCTTTCAGGTCCAAAAACTTTCCACTCGCCTGCAGCAGCGCAAGCATTTCTGTCTACAGAGCGAAGGCAGGATAATGGTTGATAAGACTAACAAGAATCAATGTTCTCTTTTTTTACATAAAATGTATCTTATGACATGTTTGGTCCCTATCTTGCAGAGACCATGGTTGTGGTTAATAGTTCTCAGTTGGTGTGTGTGCCTGTGGGGCTTGGAGAGGGGGCATTTGGACGCTGAGTTCCCTTCTGCTGTTGAGCACTTGCCTCTGTCTGAAATACTCTCTTACGTCATTGACGTTTGCAGGTGTTGCAGTGTCTCCTCTCCGGCCCACATAGGCGACATAGATTTCATAATAAGTATGGTTGTTCATATGGTTTGTTTTCTTAGTACTCTCAATGTTTGCTCTAGTCCCAGCTCCTACACACCCCACCTTATTAAGAGTATGCAATACCCCCCACGTCGCATAACCCATGGTTCAGACAGGTATGTTTTCGGTAGAGCCCCTACTCATTCTAGGTTTCCCACCCCCTTTCCTGCATGTTTGGCCTTGACTTGCATCTAGCACCTTTGGATGGCGATCCCCTGTCTGCCTTCCATCTCCTATGGTCCACTGCCGTTGGTGTTGCAGAGCTGCTCTGTTCCAGGGGTATTGTTCCTGAATGTATGCTATGTATTCTCCCACCTCAAACTTTACCTGGCCATTGTTTGTCTGTTCCCTCTCTTCTACCCTGCGCTACACCCCTTGAAGTAGAGCCACTCCTTGAAATGCTGAACATATTTTTCAATACAAATACAATCGTGTTTGGCAATTGTTGGTCCCAATACAGAAAATCTAATCATTGTATATCTGACTTCATTGTCTTCATCTATGCTAAGCCTCTTGAGGTTATTTTAAACTCTGGAATGTTGAAAATATCTTGTACTGTTTATACAGCTGTGGTTGGAAAACTTCGGCCTCAGCATAATACTAATGCCATTTTATGTTCTTGCTTCCTCCATAGCTGCTGTGGACTCTATGCCTGGGGGCCTCTGGCTCCCTCCCCTCCGCCACACTGCCAACCAACAAAGGCTAAACACTGTCATCATATAAACGTAAGTCAAAACTACACAGCACATACATGTATTACCATTATAAGCTTTAGATATGTCACCTCCCATTAAAGTTATTGCTTGGAATTTAGGGGGCATCACATCCCCGGCAAAGAGGAGCATGATTCTTCACCATTTAGACTCATTAAGGGCTGACATAGCTTTACTCCAAGAGACAAAACTAACAGCTGAGGAACATGAGAAATTAAAAATACGCTGGGTTGGTTATAAGCTCCCCCACAGAGGGTAGGAAGAGGGGGGTTGCAGTCCTAGTGCGCAAAGGTTTGGCAGTTGTTTTTTCTAAGGTAGAGATAGACAAGAAGGGGAGATTTATAATTGCATTAATTCAAACTGACACTTCCACATACACCCTATGCAATGTTTATGGCCCTAATGCATATGACCCTGACTTTTGGACGAACCTTTTAGCCACATTGGCCACATATAACGCTCCTATAATTATGGGAGGTGATTTTAACTTGGCTCAGGCTCTTCCCCTAGATAGGTTTAGAGACCCTTCTGTCTCAAAAGCTTTGAAGATAAATATGTCTAGATATAAGCGGGAGGTATCCCTTATTGGCTCCTTTAAAGAAACTTTGAACCTGGTAGATGTGTGGAGAGCTAGAAACCCTGTTGAGAGAGATTTCACTTGCCTTTCTAAAACGCATCATACCATGTCACGTATTGACTACTTTCTGACTGCACCAAGTATCACGCCACAGATCTCGTTCATAGGTATAGGTCAAGTTACTATTTCAGACCATGCCCCAGTTACCTTATTCCTTCAGCCTCAGCTTCCTAAGCCTCCAAATAATACTTGGAGATTCCCTCTTCACCTCTATAATAATATTGAGTTTCGTCGCCATTTAAAAGCCTCCTGGACACACTACGCGTCGGACAATGCTTCCCACTCAAGTGCTCCAGATCTATTTTGGCATGCCTCCAAAGCGGTGATGAGGGGCCACATAACCTCTTTCACAGCGCATCATAACAAGCAGCTTAAGAGGGTGGATGGGGCTCTTCTTTCTCAACTCACTGAGGCTTATAATAACTATCTATCTACCCCTACATTGCTGACTAGGAAAGCGTACTATGACCTTAAACAAACTAGGGATACATACCTCTCTCAACAAGACAAAATCAATATCCACAGGCAGGGGCGTTATTATCGGCATGGTAATAAGGCTGGCAGGTTACTCGCCAAGTTGGTTCACTCTTACAAGCCTAAGTCCCAGATCCTAGCCATTAAATCCAAGGGTACCATAACGGTCGATTCTAAAGACATCATGGCCGAATTTGTAGATTATTATACTTCCCTATATTCTAAACAATTAATTCATTCAGAAGCAAAACACAAGTTTTGGGATGCAGTGCAACTCCCTACTCTTACGGAGGACCAGACCTCCCTCTTGAACTCTAGGATACTTCCTCAAGAGGTTCTTAAGGCCATTCGGCAGAACAAGCTGGGCAAGGCGGCGGGCCCTAACGGGCTACCCGCCGAATATTTTAAAATACTGGATGAAGAACTGGCCCCTGTCCTATCTTCCCTATACTCTGCGTACCTGGCAGGCACTGAGCAAATAAATGACAGATTCTCTGAAGCCAACATCTGTCTTTTATTGAAACCCGATAGGGATCCCACTCTTACCTCATCTTATCGCCCCATTTCATTGTTAAATGGAGACTATAAACTTTTGACGAAGATCCTGGCGGATAGATTGGCAACGGTTTTACCACATATAGTCCATGCCGACCAAACTGGTTTTGTAAAGGGCAGATCGTCAGTGTTGAACATCAGGAAAACTCTTGGTGTGGTGACCCATTATTGGTACAACGCACATGAACAATCCCCTTCTCAACTGCCAGATGCTTGCCTTTTGGCGCTTGACGCTGAAAAGGCGTTTGATCGCATTGAGTGGGACCATTTACACACATCACTATCTCACTTCGGTATCCGGGGTAACTTTTCCAACTTTTTGCAGCAATTGTACATGGCCCCCAAGGCTTCTCTCATAATAAACGGAGGGCTTTCTCCCTCTTTTGCGTTGCAGAGGGGTACGAGACAGGGGTGCCCCCTTTCTCCTCTCCTCTTTGATCTGGCCATCGAGCCCCTAGCATCCTACATCAGACAGCATTGTGCGGGTTTAGACATACACAGCCGACGGCAGCATCTTTCATTAGATGCTGACGATCTGTTGCTCTTCATAGGTGACCCGGGTGCCAATTTACACCCTCTCTTGGATATTATTGAGGAATTTGGCAAGTTCTCACGATATAAGATTAATATCGACAAATCTGAAGTCACGTGGTTACAGAACTCCTGTAACACAGATCTGGCGGGTACTGGTCTTACAATTACTGACGGCTGCTTTAAATACTTGGGCATTCGCATACATGTCAATCCTCATAAACTATATTCTCTTAATCTTGGTGGGATTGTAAAAGATATTAAACAAATGTTGCTGAGTTGGGTGAAGCTCCCCCTTTCTCTTTCAGGAAGGGTACATCTTTTCAAGATGGTTGCTCTGCCTAAGCTTCTTTACCCCTTGCAGATGTTGCCCTTGCTTCTTACCCAGCAAGACATTGCCTCCTTGCAGACTTCCATTGGCAATTTTATTTGGCAGGGTAAGAAACACAGGATAGGTAAGACTCCTCTGTCAATGCCGGTGAGTGGGGGTGGGCTCCGTCTTCCTAATATCATGTGGTATAATTGGGCAGCTCTTTCTAGGTTCATACTGGATTGGCTGGTAGGGAATGACTTTTACACAGTCCCTAATCTAGAGTCTAACTTCATCAAACCACTACACTTGGCTTTCTTGCCTCATGCGGATTTTAAATCATTACCCATATTTGTACAAAATCATATCTTATTTAGGGACCCCTTGAGAGCCTGGGCCAAGATTTGCAAACTATGGGGATTGCAGAAATCTACTAGTAAATATCTCCCAATACAGGGTAACCTCAACTTCCTTCCTGGTTATACTACACAAGCATTTCAGATATGGCAAGAATCGAATCTGACCAGACTTTATCAACTACTGCATCCCTTGACCTTTGACATTCTACCTTTTCAAGACTTACGGGTGAAGTATGATCTCCCCAGCACCCACAGGTTTGCGTACTTCCAATGCAGACATTACATTTCCACATTAATTTCAGGGGGACTGTTGTCTAAGGAACCTTCCAATATAGACAGACTTTGTGCCTTGGCAAAACTAGGACCTTACAAACTCACACACACATATACTCTGTTGTATCGTCATTTTGAGGATTCCACTCTGCGTGGGATCGTATCGAAATGGTCTCATTTTGAAGATTTAGAGGTGGACACAGTGCAGATTACTTTGAGCTTTGAGAGGGCAATTCAGGGCACCATCTCTGCAAAATTGAGAGAATCGCACCTAAAGTTCTTGCACCAAGCTTATATTACCCCTGGCATGCGTGCAAAATGGGTTCGAGGGGCACATGATCTATGCAGTAAATGTAGCAGGGTATCCCCTGACTGGATTCATCTGTTGTGGGGGTGCCCAAAGGTGCAGAGGTTCTGGCAGAAGATTTCGTTTTGGCTGGGCAAACTAACCAAGCAAATTTTACCCCTCTCAGCACAGTATGTGATTTTTCTTACGCCTAGAGACCAGACACATAAATACAACACTTTTATAACTACAGTTCTCATGCTAGCTAAACAGGCTATCCTTAGGGAATGGGTGGGAGAGAGAACCCCTCCATTTCAACAGCTGCTTAGGGCGGTACATACTCAGATGTTAATTGAGCAGGCAGACACAAGGGGAGACCCTGAGAAAAGAGTGAAGAGGTTTCTTCTTAAATGGGAGGTATATTTGATGCAGCTACCAAACATAGTTAGGGATAGAGTTCTCCTTCCCTTTAAAAACAGTCTGTATGTCTTAAACGAAAATCTAAAGGGCAACTGGTGTCTTTCCACTGATTCAAATTGTTGAGAATTCCTTTCATTTGCGGAGGCGTGGTGTTGGCTGGATGGGGGGGATCCGGAGGTACCCTGGGTGAGTATGAGCATATTTGTTGTTTGTTGATCTTTCTGTTTTTCCTTCTACGCTATTCTCTTTCTTTCCTTATCTTAGTATGCTTTCTCCCTTTTCTTTTTCTTTCTTTTTCTTCCCTTTGTTTGTCTGTTTATTTAGATATTTTTGATAAAAAGTGAGTCCAAGTACATGCATGATGATTTCATTTCAGAATCGGGCCTTTTAACACGATCACTGCCTTATATGTCTTATTCTGCATATGTTGATATCGAAACCTAGTATACCAATGTGATTGTACTTATTTTGTATGTCTTGGATTCTTTTCTATAAATAAAGTTTGAAAAAAAAAAAAAAGAAATATCTTATTTCCACATATAGCTGTTTCAGGAATGGGAAAAAATGCAAATGCTAAAATTGACAAAAAAGCAAATAGCATAGCCCTCTGAGCATAAAGAAGGCAAGTAACATTTAGGAAGTGATTTTTTGGCACCGAGTATGACGGACAACACAAAAGGAAGTTGAGAAAATTTTTGGCACCAACAAACATCCGAAAATGACGCAACTCACGTCATAACAAACACAATTTCACACCAAACAACCTAGCGTCAACTAAGACGCAGGAAATGACGAACTTACGTCATGACAGATGCACATTCGCGGGCAAAAAAATTCTCGCGCCAAGAATGATGCAATAAATAAAAGCATTTTGCGCCCTCGCGAGCCTAATTTGCCCACAAGTTTTCCAAGAAAAAAACAAGTCAAATTGAAAAAAAGACTATACCCCAGGTAAGACAAACTTCCTAAACATGATTCCCATAACGAAACTGCAGGACTGCAAGGTGAAATACACATAGACCTGACTCATGGCAAATATAAGTAAAATACATATATTTAAAACTTTATATCAATACATAAAGCGCCAAATCATAGTTGAGAGTGTCTTAAAATAATGATACATACTTACTGAAAGACACCCATCCACATATAGCAGATAGCCAACCCAGTACTGAAAGCTATCAACAGAGGTAATGGTATATAAGAGTATATCGTCGATCTGAAAAGGGAGGTAGGAGATAAATACCTACGACCGATAACAGAGAACCCTTGAAAAGATTGCCCATGAGGGAATCCATAAAATCCAAAAAGCAATACTCTCTTCACATCCCTCTGACAAATACTGTACTCTGAGAGGAATTGGGCTTCAGAATGCTTAGAAGCGCTTATCACAGAAGAAATCATAAAAATAAAAACACAAACTTACTTCACCACCTCCATAGGAGGCAAAGTTTGTAAAACTGAATTTAGGGTGTGGTGAGGGGTGTATTTATAGGCATTTTGAGGTTTGGGAAACCTGGTAGGAATGTATATCCCATACGTCACTAGCTCATGGATTCTTGCCAATTACATGAAAGAAAATATTTATTAAATCCCACCCTTTGTATCTCATCACTCGTAGACTCCACTGCTTAGGTACTAGTTCCCAGGAGCAATGGATTGTGGACTCTTACCACCTGTATGAAAGAAAACATAATTTATGCTTACCTAATACATTAATTTCCTTCATGGTGGTGAGAGTTAACGAGACCCCATCCTGTGTTTTCTTTTTTCTTTCTTTTTTTTTCTTAAGTACATCTTTTTTCCCCTGCTTCTTTTATTTTTGCACTTATGTATTTTCCTATCTGATTTTGTAATTTCTTTGCACTTGGAGAATTACGAGTTAAAAGTAAAAAGTTTGTGCTCTCATTTTCGTAACATCACAGTAACAAATAGACTTTGAGAAGTTGCAAATGAAAAACATAATTTATGTAAGAACTTACCTGATAAATTCATTTCTTTCATATTGGCAAAAGTCCATGAGCTAGTGACGTATGGGATATACAATCCTACCAGGAGGGGCAAAATTTCCCAAACCTCAAAATGCCCACAAACACACCCCTCACCACACCCACAATTCAGTTCAACGAATAGCCAAGAAGTGGGGTGATAAAAAAAAGGAGTAAAAAGCATCAACAAAGAAATTTGGAAATAATTGTGCTTTACACAAAAAACATCATAACTACCATAAAAAAGGGTGGGCCTCATGGACTCTTGCCAATATGAAAGAAAACATAATTTATGTAAGAACTTACCTGATAAATTAATTTCTTTCATATTAGCAAGAGTCCATGAGCTAGTGACGTATGGGATATACATTCCTACCAGGAGGGGCAAAGTTTCCCAAACCTTAAAATGCCTATAAATACACCCCTCACCACACCCAAAATTCAGTTTAACGAATAGCCAAGAAGTGGGGTGATAAGAAAGGAGCAAAAGCATCAAAAATAAGGAATTGGAATAATTGTGCTTTATACAAAAAAATCATAACCACCACGAAAAAGGGTGGGCCTCATGGACTCTTACTAATATGAAAGAAATGAATTTATCAGGTAAGTTCTTACATAAATTATGTTTTCTTTCATGTAATTAGCAAGAGTCCATGAGCTAGTGACGTATGGGATAGCAGATACCCAAGATGTGGAACTTCCACGCTAAAGTCACTAGAGAGGGAGGGATAAAATAAAGACAGCCAATTCTGCTGAAAAATGAATCCACAACCCAAATCAAAAGTTTCAATTTTTATAATGAACAAAACTGAAATTATAAGCAGAAGAATCAGAAACTGAAACAGCTGCCTGAAGTACTATTCTACCAAAAACTGTTTCTGAAGAAGAGAAAACATCAAAATGGTAGCATTTAGTAAAAAACATAATTTATGTAAGAACTTACCTGATAAATTCATTTCTTTCATATTAGCAAGAGTCCATGAGCTAGTGACGTATGGGATATACATTCCTACCAGGAGGGGCAAAGTTTCCCAAACCTTAAAATGCCTATAAATACACCCCCTCACCACACCCACAATTCAGTTTAACGAATAGCCAAGAAGTGGGGTGATAAGAAAAGAGCGAAAGCATCAAAAAAAATAAGGAATTGGAATAATTGTGCTTTATACAAAAAAATCATAACCACCACAAAAAAGGGTGGGCCTCATGGACTCTTGCTAATATGAAAGAAATGAATTTATCAGTTAAGTTCTTACATAAATTATGTTTTCTTTCATGTAATTAGCAAGAGTCCATGAGCTAGTGACGTATGGGATATAAATACCCAAGATGTGGAACTTCCACGCAAGAGTCACTAGAGAGGGAGGGATAAAATAAAGACAGCCAATTCCGCTGAAAAATTAATCCACTACCCAAATCAAAAGTTTCAATTTTAATAATGAAAAAGACTGAAATTATAAGCAGAAGAATCAAACTGAAACAGCTGCCTGAAGTACTATTCTACCAAAAACTGTTTCTAAAGAAGAGAAAACATCAAAATGGTAGAATTTAGTAAAAATATGCAAAGAAGACCAAGTCATTGCTTTGCAAATTTGATCAACAGAAGCTTCATTTTTAAAAAGCCCAGGAAGTAGAAACTGACCTAGTAGAATGAGCCGTAATCCTCTGAGATGGGGAATAATCCGACTCCCAATAAGCATGATGAATCAAAAGCTTAACCAAGATGCCAAGGAAATGGCAGAAGCCTTCTGACCTTCCTAAAACCAGAAAAGATAACAAATAGACTAGAAGTCTGTCTGAAAACTGAGTAGCTTCAATATAATAAAAAACTCTTACCATATCCTAAAGAATGTAAGAATCTTACCAAAGAATTCTTAGGATTAGGACACAAGGAAAAAACAATAATTCATCCACTAATGTTGTTAGAATTCACAACTTAGGTGAAAATTGAGATGAGGACAGCAAAAAAATACCTTATTCTTGATGAAAAATCAGAACAAGGAGATTCACAAGAAAGAACAGATAATTCAAAAATTGTTCTAGCTGAAGAGATGTCCAAAAAGAACAATACTTTCCATGAAAGTAATGAATGTCCAGAGCAAGCATATGCTCAAAATAGAAGAGCCTGAAAAACCTTCAGAACCCAATTAAGACTCCAAGGAGGAGAAACTGGCTTAATGACAGGTTTGATACGAATCAAAACCTGAAAAAAATGATGAATATCAGGAAGTAACACTGCCTTATCCTGATGAAAAATCAGAAAAGGATATTCACAAAAAAGAGCAGATAACTCAAAAGCTCTTCTAGTAGAAGAAATAACCAAAAGGAACAATACTTTTCCAAGAAAGTAATTTAAAGTTCAGAAAATGCATAGTTTCAAACGGAGGAGCCTGTAAAGCCCTCAGCACCAAATTGATACTCCAAAGAGGAGAGATTGAATTAATGACAAGCTTGATATGGACCAAAGCCTGTACAACACAATGAATATCAGGTTGATTAGCAATCTTTCTGTGAAAAAAGAACAGAAAGAGTAGAGATTTGTCCTAACAAAGAATTGAAGACAAAACCTTATCCAAACCAACCTGAAAAATAATAAAATATTTAATTCAATTTAAAAGAATGCCAAGAAAAGTAGGTCTTCCAGACTCAATATAAATCTTTCTAGAGACAGATTTATGAGCCTGAAACATAGTATTAATCAATGAGTCAGAAAAACCTTTATGACTAAAAACCAAGCGTTCAATCTCCATCCCTTCAAATGTAATGATTTGAGATCCTGATGGAAAAAAAGGCCTTGAGAAAGAAAAGGTCTGGTTTAAACGGAGGTGTCCAACGTTAGCAACTGGCCATCCGAATGAGATTCGCATACCAAAACCTGAGAAGCCATGCTGGAGCTACCAGCATAACAAACAAATACTCCATAAGAATTTTGGAAGAAGAACTAGAGGCAGAAAGAAATAGGCAAAAAGATAATTCCAAAGAAATGTCAATGCATACACTACTTCCGCCTGAAGATTCCCGGACCTTAATAGGCCCCTGGGAAGTTCTTTATTCAGATGAAATGAAAATCATATCTGGGTAAGAGAGACCATTCTCCCGGAAGAAAAGCTTGATTAACAGAGATAATCCGCTTCCCAAATATCTATACCTGGGAAAAAAAACACAGAATTTAGATAGGAGCTGGATTTAGCCCAAGCTAATATCCAAGATACTTCTGTCACAGCCTAAGGACTGATAGTCCTACTCTGATAATTGACATACACCATAGTAGTGATATTGTTTGAAAAACATTAAACGTCTCTTCTTCAAAAGGAAACAAACTGAAAAAACTCTGAGAAAGCACGGAGTTCTAAAATATCAAATGGTAATCTCGCCTCCTGAGATTTCCAAACCCCTTGTGCTGACACAATGAATAACAGAAAGATTAGCAAATTTTTCTGTGAAAACAGCACAGAAAAAGCAGAGATTTGTCCTTTCAAGGAACTTGCAGACAAAAACCCTTATCCAAACCATCCTGAAGAAACTATAAAATCCTAGGAATTCTAAAATAATGCCAAGAGAATTCATGAGAAGAGCATCATGAGATGTAAATCTTCCAAACTCGATAATAAATCTTACTAGACACAGATTTACGAGCCTGCAACATAGTATTGCTCACTGAGTCAGAGAAAATTCTATTACTAAGTACTAAGCGTTAAATTTCCATACCATCAAATTAATAATTTGAGTTCCTGATGGAAAAAAAAGAATGTTAAGATATAAGGTCTGGCCTTAAATGGAAGTGACCAAGATTGGCAACTGGACATCCAAACAAGAACCATATACCAAAACCTGTGCGGCCATGCTGGAGCCACCAGCAACACAAAAGATTGCTCCCTGATGATTTTGAAAATCACTCTAAAAAGAAGAACCAGAGGTAAAAAAATATAGGCAGATTGATAACACCAAGGAAGTGTCAATGCATACACTGCTTCCGCCTGAGGATCCCCGGACCTGAATAGGCCCCTAGGAAGATCCTTGTTTAGATGAGATGCCATCAGATCTATTTCTGGAAGCCCTCACATCTGAACAATTTGAAAAAACACATCTGGGTAAAGAGACCATTCTCCCGGATGTAAAGCTTGATTGACAGAGATAATCCGCTTCCCAATTGTCTATACCTGGGAAACGGACCACAGAAATTAGACAGGAGCTGGATTTAGCCCAAGCAAATATCCAAGATACTTCTTTCACAGCCTAAGGACTAAGAGTCCCACACTGATGACTGACATACGCCACAGTTGTGACATTGTCTGTCTGAAAAACAATAAACGTCTCTTTCTTCAAAAAGAAGCCAAAAACTGAAGAACCCTGAGAGATGCACGGAGTTCCAAAATATCAAATGGTAATCTCGCTTCCTGAGATTTCCAAACCCCTTGTGCTGACAGAGATCCCCAGACAGCCTCCCAACCTAAAAGACTTGCATCTGTAGTGATCATGGTCCAGGTTGAATGAACCGAAGAGACACGTAAAACTAAATGATGGTGATCTAACCACCAAATCAAAGATAGTTAAACATTGGGATTCAAAGATATAAAAAGTGAAATCCTAGAATCCCTGCACCATTAATTCAGCATAAAAAACTGGAAAGGTTTCCTATGAAAATGAGCAAAGGGAAATGAGACCAATACTGCAGCCATGAGACCTAAAACTTCCATGCATATATAGCAACTGAAGGAAATAATAGAGACTGAAGGTTCCGACAAACGGAACCCAATAAAATTGTCACTTGTCTGTTAGAGACAAAGACATTGACACAATCTATCTGGAAACCTAAAAAAGGTGACCCTAGTGTGAGGAATGAAGGAGATTTTGATAAAGAGATCCTCTAACCATGTCTTGAAGAAACAACAAAAGTTGAATCGTATGAGATTCCGCAGAACGAAAAGACTGAGCCAGTACCACAAGACCGTCCAAATAAGGAAACACTGAGAACCTTGAAAAGATTATTAGAGCTGTCGCTAGACCAGAAGGAAAAGCAACAAATTGTCAAAAAAAGAGAATCTCAGAAAATGAAAATAATCTGAATGAAAACAGAAAATGAAGATATGAATCTATTGTATCTATTGTAAACAAATAATGCCATCACTGACCAAAAAGGCAGAATAGACCATATAAACACCATTCTAAAAGATGGTACACTTAAATGATAATTCAAAAAGATTTTCTATCTTTGGGACAATGAATAGTTTTGAATAAAACCCCCAAACCCTGTTCCTAAAATGGAACTGGTATAAATACCCCAGAAAACTCCAGGTCTGAGCAGCGCCTTGAGCCCCAACGGATGACCAGCCGCGCTTCACAAGTACCCAATACATACAGGTCTGAAACACACTTCAGGAAAGTGTGAGCCTTACTGGAATAGCCAGAATATGTTAGAAAAAAAAACATAATTTATGTAAGAACTTACCTGATAAATTCATTTCTTTCATATTAGCAAGAGTCCATGAGCTAGTGACGTATGGGATATACATTCCTACCAGGAGGGGCAAAGTTTCCCAAACCTCAAAATGCCTATAAATACACCCCTCACCACACCCACAAATCAGTTTAACGAATAGCCAAGAAGTGGGGTGATAAGAAAAAAGTGCGAAAGCATATAAAATAAGGAATTGGAATAATTGTGCTTTATACAAAAAAATCATAACCACCTCAAAAAAGGGTGGGCCTCATGGACTCTTGCTAATATGAAAGAAATGAATTTATCAGGTAAGTTCTTACATAAATTATGTTTTCTTTCATGTAATTAGCAAGAGTCCATGAGCTAGTGACGTATGGGATAGTGAATACCCAAGATGTGGATCTTCCACGCAAGAGTCACTAGAGAGGGAGGGATAAAATAAAGACAGCCAATTCCGCTGAAAAATAATCCACACCCCAAAATAAAGTTTAAATCTTATAATGAAAAAAACTGAAATTATAAGCAGAAGAATCAAACTGAAACAGCTGCCTGAAGTACTTTTCTACCAAAAACTGCTTCAGAAGAAGAAAACACATCAAAATGGTAGAATTTAGTAAAAGTATGCAAAGAAGACCAAGTTGCTGCTTTGCAAATCTGATCAACCGAAGCTTCATTCCTAAATGCCCAGGAAGTAGAGACTGACCTAGTCGAATGAGCTGTAATCCTTTGAGGCGGAGTTCTACCCGACTCGACATAAGCATGATGAATCAAGGATTTTAACCAAGATGCCAAAGAAATGGCAGAAGCCTTTTGACCTTTCCTAGAACCAGAAAAGATAACAAATAGACTAGAAGTCTTTCGGAAATCTTTAGTAGCTTCAACATAATATTTCAAAGCTCTAACTACATCCAAAGAATGCAACGATCTTTCCTTAGAGTTCTTAGGATTAGGACACAACGAAGGAACCACAATTTCTCTACTAATGTTGTTAGAATTCACAACCTTAGGTAAAAATTTAAATGAAGTTCGCAAAACCGCCTTATCCTGATGAAAAATCAGAAAAGGAGACTCACAAGAAAGAGCAGATAATTCAGAAACTCTTCTAGCAGAAGAGATGGCCAAAAGAAACAAAACTTTCCAAGAAAGTAATTTAATATCCAGCGAATGCATAGGTTCAAACGGAGGAGCTTAAAGAGCCCCCAGAACCAAATTCAAACTCCAAGGAGGAGAAATTGACTTAATGACAGGTTTTATACGAACCAAAGCCTGTACAAAACAATGAATATCAGGAAGATTAGCAATCTTTCTGTGAAAAAGAACAGAAAGAGCAGAGATTTGTCCTTTCAAGGAACTTGCAGACAAACCTTTATCCAAACCATCCCGAAGAAACTGTAAAATTCTAGGAATTCTAAAAGAATGCCAAGAAAAATGATGAGAAGAACACCAAGAAATGTAAGTCTTCCAGACTCGATAATATATCTTCCTAGACACAGATTTACAAGCCTGTAACATAGTATTAATGACGGAGTCATTAAGGAACAATACTTTTCCAAGAAAGTAATTTAAGGTACAGAAAATGCATAGTTTCAAACGGAGGAGCCTGTAAAGCCCTCAGCACCAAATTGAGACTCCAAAGAGGAGAGATTGAATTAATGACAGGCTTGATATGGACCAAAGCCTGTACAACACAATGAATATCAGGATGATTAGCAATCTTTCTGTGAAAAAAGAACAGAAAGAGTAGAGATTTGTCCTAACAAAGAACTGAAGACAAAACCTTATCCAAACCAACCTGAAAAAATAAAATTCTATGAATTTTAAAAGAATGCCAAGAAAAGTAGGTTTTCCAGACTCAATATAAATCTTTCTAGAGACAGATTTATGAGCCTGAAACATAGTATTAATCAATGAGTCAGAAAAACCTCTATGACTAAAAACCAAGCGTTCAATCTCCATCCCTTCAAATTTAATGATTTGAGATCCTGATGGAAAAAATGGCCTTGAGAAAGAAAAGATCTTGTTTAAATGGAATGAGATTCGTATACCAAAACCTGAGAGGCCATGCTGGAGCTACCAGCATAACAAACAAATACTCCATAAGAATTTTGGAAGAAGAACTAGAGGCGGAAAGAAATAGGCAAAAAGATAATTCCAAAGAAATGTCAATGCATACACTACTTCCGCCTGAAGATTCCCGGACCTTAATAGGCCCCTGGGAAGTTATCTATTCAGATGAGATGAAAAACATATCAAGAAAAGCTTGATTAACAGAGATAATCCGCTTCCCAAATATCTATACCTGGGATAAAAACCACAGAATTTAGATAGGAGCTGGATTTAGCCCAAGCTAATATCCGAGACACTTCTGTCACAACCTAAGGACTGATAGTCCTACTCTGATGATTGACATACACCATAGTAGTGATATTGTTTGAAAAACATTAAACGTCTCTTCTTCAAAAAGAAACAAACTGAAAAAAACTCTGAGAAAGCACGGAGTTCTAAAATATCAAATGGTAATCTCGCCTCCTGAGATTTCCAAACCCCTTGTGCTGACAGAGATCCTCAGACAGCCTCCCAACCAAAAAGACTCGCATCTGTAGAGATCATGGTCCAGGTTGAAAGAAACTAAGAGACCTGTAGAACTAAATGATGGTGATCTTAACCACCAAATCAAGAGAGATAAATGTTAGGATTCAAAGATTTAAAATGCGAAATCCTAGAATCCCTGCACCATAATTCAGCATAAAAGACTGAAAAGGTTCCTTCTATTGAAAATGAGCAAAGGGAATTAAATCCAATGCTGTGGCCATAAGACCTAAAACTTCTATGCATATATAGCAACTGAAAGAAATAATAGAGACTAAAGGAACCGACAAACGGAACACAATAAAATTGTCCCTTGTCTGATAGAGACAAAGACAGGGACACAAATATCTGGAAACCTAAAAAAGGTGACCCTTGTGTGAGGAATCAAGAGCTTTTGAAAAAAAGATCCTCTAACTATGTCCTGAAGAGCAAAGCGAATCATATGAGATTCCGCATCCTCAGAAAATAATCTGAATGAAAACAGAAAAATGAAAATATGCATTTATTGTATCTAATGAAAACAAATAATGCTATCACTGACCAATAGGCAGAATAGTTTGAATAAAACTCCAAAACCTAGCTCCCAAAAATGGAACTGGAAGAAATACCCCAGAAGATTCCAGGTCTGAGCAGCGCTTGAACCCCATGGGTGCCCAGCCATGCTTCAACAGTACCCAAAATATATAGGACCGAAACACACTTAAAGAAAGTGTTAGCCTTACTGGAATAAAATAAAAGAAATTTGGACAGAATAGAACCAAATGAATTTCAAAAAAAGTCTTAACCTGCCCCTTGCCAGCCAAGCTGGAATACGGCACGTACATCGCAATATTAGGGAGCTGATTTCGAACTGAAAAATTTCCAATTATAAACATGTTACTTGGGAAAGAATTCAGGAATTCGTTCCTTAATAAGAACAACCAAACTAGTATAAGCTTAAAGTTTTAGTCTTAGAACTCAATCTTGAAGCCCAGAGTAACAGTTAAGAATTGAATCCAATTATAAAACAAATAATTGATTATCTTAGAACAAAAGAAATATGGATTTTATAAAAATCACAAAATTCTTCTAGCTAAAATAGCTAAAGACATAGATTAACCCTCATTTGCGAAAATATTCAATAAAATGAAGACACAAATTAAATTATTAGCATGATAGTTCAGTTTAAAGGAACAGTCAATACAGTGGACTTGCATAATCAATAAATGCAAAATAACAAGACAAATGCAACAGCGCCTAGTCTAGTAAATGTTGTCCCTTAACAATGCTAAAATAAATCATAATCTGATACTTGATCTTAAAGTAAACAGAACAAAAATGAAGCAATTGCAAAATCCAAATAAATCACAGGACCAAGAAAAGTACCTGAAACTAAATAATTTTCCATAAATAAGATACAACCATCTAAAGGAAAATAAATACTATTTTGCTATAGAAACAATAGCATAATTAGTAGGATTAGAGATAGCCCCCAAAAAAATGGAGAACCCTCCAAATTGAATTTAACTGCTGGCAAAGAATATAGTTTAAAACCTTTGAAGAAGGAATAAAAGAAAATTCTCAGCCTATTCCATTCCCTAGTATGGGGAATTGGAAAGAAAACCTCTGAAAACACAGAAGAATAAATAGGCAGAAATAGTGTCAGCTAGTCTTAAAGAACTAGTTACCTATAATAAAAAAGTAAATTTGTTAGTGTCAATATCTGATGAAGAAAATTCTGAAAGAGAAAAAACATCATCAGAGAAGGATAAATCAGTATGTTGTTGGTCATTTGAAACTTCAATAATTAAAAAAGAAGTGAAAAAGACCTAAAAATTTTTATTAGAAGGCACGAAGTCAGACAAAGCCTTTAAAATAGAATCAGAAAAATATTTCTAAATATTTCTTGTACATAAGATGTAAGAATGGCAATATATAAAGCATAAATACTAATGGATTCTGCATGTAAAAGTATATCATAATAACTTATTACAAACCATAGCTAAAGATAAACATTTATTTATTTAAAATAAATGAACTTAGCTTTGGTAGAACTGAAACTCAGTTAAGCGTTTTTCCAGAAGTGGCTTCTGATTCAGGGTCAATCTGAGACATCTTGCAATATGTAATAGAAAAAACAACATATAAAGCAAAATTGATCAAATTCCTTAAATGACAGTTTCAGGAATGGGAAAAAAATGCCAATGAACAAGCTTCTAGCAACCAGAAGCAATAAACAATGAGACTTAAATATTGTGGAGACAACAATGACGCTCAAATTTTTTAGCGCCAAAAAAGCCGCCCACATTATTTGGCGCCAAAAATGACGCCACATCCGGTAACGCCGACATTTTTTGGTGCAAAAACGTCAAAAAAATGACGCAACTTCCGGCGACACGTATGACGCCGGAAATGACAAGAAAATTTTTGCGCCAAGAAAGTCCGCGCCAAGAATGACGCAATAAAATGAAGCATTTTCAGCCCCCGCGAGCCTAACAGCCCACAGGAAAAAAGTCAAATTTTAAGGTAAGAAAAAATTGATTTATTCATATGCATTATCCCAAATATGAAACTGACTGTCTGAAATAAGGAACGTTGAACATCCTGAATCAAGGCAAATAAATGTTTAAACACAAATATTTAGAACTTTATATAAAAGTGCCCAACCATAGCTTAGAGTGTCACAAAAATAAGACTTACTTACCCCAGGACACTCATCTACATGTAGTAGAAAGCCAAACCAGTACTGAAACGAGAATCAGTAGAGGAAATGGTATATATAAGAGTATATCGTCGATCTGAAAATGGAGGTAAGAGATTAATCTCTACGACCGAAAACAGAGAACCTATGAAATAGACCCCGTAGAAGGAGATCATTGAATTCAAATAGGCAATACTCTCTTCACATCCCTCTGACATTCACTGCACACTGAGAGGAAAACCGGGCTCCAGCCTGCTGCGGAGCGCATATCAACGTAGAATCTAGCACAATCTTACTTCACCACCTCCATGGGAGGCAAAGTTTGTAAAACTGATTTGTGGGTGTGGTGAGGGGTGTATTTATAGGCATTTTGAGGTTTGGGAAACTTTGCCCCTCCTGGTAGGAATGTATATCCCATACGTCACTAGCTCATGGACTCTTGTTAATTACATGAAAGAAAAAGACTTGTCACAGAAGGTTTTACTCTGAATCCTATTCTGTACCCAAATCTAAGACGTTTGGACCGGATTGAACCAAAATTTTAAAAAAGTCTTAACCTGCCCCTTACCAGCTAAGCTGGAATAAGAACCGCACCTACATGCAAATTTGGGGAGCTGACTTTGATCTTTTAAATGGCTTAAATTGAATGAAGAAAACTTCCAATTATAAACATGTCACTTGGGGAAGAATTTAGGATTCCGTTCCTTAGTAAGAACAAAAACTAATATAAGCTTAAAATTTAGTCTTAGAACTCAATCTTGAAGCACAGAGTAACAGTTGAAGAATTGAATCCAATTGTGAATCAAATAATTGATTAGCTTGGAAAAAAAGAAATATGGAATTTAGAAATCAAATTAGCATTCCAAGATTGAAATCACAAAGTTCTTCTAGCTAAAATAGCTAAAGACATAGATTAAACCTCATTTGCGAAAATATAAAAAAAATGACGAAACAAATGAAATTATTAGCATGATGATCAACTCAAGAATGCTAAACAAATCATAATCCGATACTTGTTGCACTAAAGTATCCAACCAGAAAGTTGAAGCAGTTGCAACATCAGCCAAATAATTTACAGGTCTAAGAAAAATACCTGAAAATAAATAATTTTCCTTAAATAAGATACAAGTTTCCCATCTGAAGGAAAAAAAATAAATACTATTTGCTATAGGAATAATAGTATGTTTAGCAAGAGTAGAGATAGCCCCATTAACTTAGGGGATCTTTCCTCAAAACTTAAAACTAACTGCCGGCAAAGAATACAATTTAAAAACCTTAAAGAAGGTGTAAAATAAATTCCCGGCCTATTCCATTCCCTAGTATCAGGAACTGGAAAAAACCTCTGAAGAAACCACAGAAGGTTAATAAGCAGATTTTAAATGTTAGCTAGTCTTAAAATCAAAAGAACTAGTTACTTCAATATCCAAAATAATCAATACCTTTTCAACACCTTTTCAACAAAGAATGAATGTACTCTATTTAAAAATAAAAAAGTAGATTTGTTAGTGTCAATATCTGATGAAGAAAATTCTGAATGAGAAAAAACACCATCAGAGAAGGATAATTCAGTATGTTGTTGGTCATTTGAAACTTCATCAACTAAATGAGAAGTTTAAAAAAGACCTAAAAATTTTATTAGAAGGCGGGATGTCAGACAAAGCCTTTATAATAGAATCAGAAAAATATTCTTAAAAATTCCTAAGTATATCTTGTACATTAGACGTAAAAAGAATAGCAATATATAATGCATAAATACTAATGGACTCTGCATGTAAAAGTTTATCATGACAACTTATTACAAACCATAGCTAAAGATAAACATTCATAACATTAAAACAAATGAACTTAGCTTTGGTAGGACTGATATCAGTCAACAGGAATCCCTCAGCATTTTCTGATACAGGAACAGTTTTTGAAATATCTTGCAATATGTAATAGAAAAAACATATAGAGCAAAATTATAAAATTCCTTAAATGACAGTTTCAGGAATGGGAAAAAAATGCAAACAGAACAGGCCTCTAGAAACCAGAAGCAACTAAAAAATGAGACTTAAATAATGTTAAAAATCTGGCGCCAAGAATGACGACCATCTTATTTTTTGGCGGCAAAAACGTCTGCAACAAACACGAGAGCCAAAAACGACGCAACTGCCTGAAAACTTCAGGCGTCAACAAAGATGCCGGAAATGACATCATTGACGTCAGACAAACGTCAATCTCGTGCCAAAAAAAAATCTTGCGCCAAAAATGACGCAATAAATTCTAGCATTTTTTGCACCCGCAAGCCTAACAGCCCGCAATTTAAAGGAAAAAAGTCAATTGAAAATTTAGGTAAGAAAAATATTTAATTCATATGCATTTTCCCAAAAAAATGAAACTGACAGTCTGAATGAAGGAATACTGAATATCCTGAATCATGGCAAATATAAGTTTAAACACATATATTTAAAACTTTAAATATAAAGTGCCCACCATAGCTTTGAGTGTCATAAATAAAAATAAGACTTACTTACCCTAAGACACTCATCTACATATAGTAGATAGCCAAACCAGTAGTGAAACGAGAATCAGTAGAGGTAATGGTATATAAGAGTATATCGTCGATCTGAAAAGGGAGGTAGGAGAAGAAATCTCTACGACCGATAACAGAGAACCTATGAAATAGATCCCCTAGAGGAAGGCCATTGTAATTCAAATAGGCAATACTCTCTTCACATCCCTCTGACATTCACTGCACTCTGAGAGGAAAACCGGGCTTCAGCCTGCTGCGAAGCGCATATCAAGGTAGAATCTAGCACAAACTTACTTCACCACCTCCATGGGAGGCAAAGTTTGTAAAACTGAATTGTGGGTGTGGTGAGGGGTGTATTTATAGGCATTTTAAGGTTTGGGAAACTTTGCCCCTCCTGGTAGGAATGTATATCCCATACGTCACTAGCTCATGGACTCTTGCTAATTACATGAAAGAAATTAATTTATCAGGTAAGTTCTTACATAAATTATGTTTTCTTTCATGTAATTGGCAAGAGTCCATGAGCTAGTGACATATGGGATAGCAATACTCAAGATGTGGAACTCCACGCAAGAGTCACTAGAGAGGGAGGGACAAAATAAAAACAGCAATTTCGCTGAAAAAATAAATCTACAACCCAAATATAAGTTTATTCTCAAAAAATAAAAATAAAAACTTAAATCATAAGCAGAAGAATCAAAATGAAACAGCTTCCCGAAGAACTTTCCTACCAAAAACTGCTTCCGAAGAAGCAAACACATCAAAATGGTAGAATTTAGTAAATGTATGCAAAGAAGACCAAGATGCTGCTTTGCAAATCTGATCAATCGTAGCTTCATTCTTAAAAGCCCAAGAAGTGGAAACTGATCTAGTAGAATGAACTGTAATTCTCTGAGGCGGGGCTTTACCCGACTCCAAATAAGCTTGATGAATCAAAAGCTTTAACCACGATGCCAAAGAAACGGTAGAAGCCTTCTGACCTTTCCTGGAACCAGAAAAAAAAAAACAAATAGACTAGAAGTCTTCCTGAAATCTTTAGTGGCTTCAACATAATATTTCAGAGCTCTCACCACATCCAAAGAATGTAAAGATCTCTCCAAAGAATTTTTAGGATTAGGACACAAAGAAGGGACAACAATTTCTCTATTAATGTTGTTACAATTCACAACCTTAGGTAAGAATTTAAATGAAGTCCACAAAACTGTCTTATCCTGATGAAAAATCAGAAAAGGAGATTCACAAGAGAGAGCGGATAACTTAGAAACTCTTCTAGCAGAAGAGATGGCTAAAAGGAACAACACTTTCCAGGAAAGTAGTTTAATGTCCAAATAATGCATAGGCTCAAATGGAGGAGCCTGCAAAGCCTTCAAAACCAAATTAAGACTCCGAGGAGAGATTGATTTAATGACAGGCTTGATACGAACAAAAGCCTGTACAAAACAATGAATATCAGGAAGTTTAGCAATTTTCCTGTGGAATAAAATGGAAAGAGCAGAGATTTGTCCTTTCAAGGAACTTGCAGACAAACCTTTATCCAAACCATCCTGAAGAAACTGTAAAATTCTAGGAATTCTAAAAGAATACCAGGAGAATTTATGAGAAGAACACCATGAAATATAAGTCTTCCAAACTCGATAATAAATCTTTCTAGAAACAGATTTACGAGCCTGCAACATAGTATTATTCACTGAGTCAGAGAAACCTCTAGGACTAAGCACTAAGCATTCAATTTCCATACCTTCAAATGTAATGATTTGAGATCCTGATGGAAAAATGGACCTTGTTATAGAAGGTCTGGCCTTAATGGAAGTGGCCAAGGTTGGCAACTGGACATCCGAACAAGATCCACATACCAAAACCTGTGAGGCCATGCTGGAGCCACCAACAGCACAAACGATTGCTCCATAATGATTTTGGAGATCACTCTTGGAAGAAGAACTAGAGGCGGGAAAACATAAGCAGGTTGATAATACCAAGGAAGTGTCAACGCATCCACTGCTTCCGCCTAAGGATCCCTGGACCTGGACAGGTACCTGGGAAGTTTCTTGTTTAGATGAGAAGCCATCAGATCTATTTCTGGAAGACCCCACATTTGAACAATTTGAGAAAACACATCTGGGTGAAGAGACCATTTGTAAAGTCTGACGACTGAGATAATCCGCTTCCCAATTGTCTATGCCTGGTATATGAACTGCAGAAATTAGACAGGAGCAGGATTCTGCCCAAACAAGTATCTGAGATACTTCTTTCATAGCTTGAGGACTGTGAGTCCCACCCTGATGATTGACATATGCCACAGTTGTGATATAGTCTGTCTGAAAACAAATGAACGGTTCTCTCTTCAACAGAGGCCAAAACTGAAGAGCCCTGAGAATTGCACAGAGTTCCAAAATATTGATTGGTAATCTCGCCTCTTGAGATTTCCAAACCCCTTGTGCTGTCAGAGAACCCCAATCAGCTCCCCAACCTGAAAGACTTGCATCTGTTGTGATCACAGTCCAGGTTGGACGAACGAAAGAGGCCCCTAAAATTATACAATGGTGATCTAAACACCATGTCAGAGAAAGTCGAACATTGGGATTCAAGGATATTAATTGTGATATCCTTGTATAATCCCTGCACCATTGGTTCAGCATACAAAGCTGGAGAGGTCTCATATGAAAACGACCAAAGGGGATCGCGTTTGATGCTGCAGTCATGAGACCTAAAACATCCATGCACATAGCTACTGAAGGGAATGACTGAGACTGAAGGTTCCGACAGGCTGCAACCAATTTCAAACGTTTCTTGTCTGTTAGAAACAAAGTCATGGACACTGAATCTATCTGGAAACCTAAAAAGGTTACCTTTGTCTGAGGAATCAAAGAACTGTTTGGTAAATTGATCCTCCAACCATGTTTTTGAAGAAACAACACTAGTTGATTCATGTGAGATTCTGCAGAACGTAAAGACTGAGCGAGTACTAAGATATCGTCCAAATAAGGAAACACTGCGATACCCCGCTCTCTGATCACAGAGAGTAGGGCACCGAGAACCTTTGAAAAGATTCTTGGAGCTGTTGCTAGGCCAAAAGGAAGAGCAACAAATTGGTAATGCTAGTCTAGAAAAGAGAATCTCAGGAACTGATAGTGATTCGGATGAATATGAATATGAAGATATGCATCCTGTAAGTCTATTGTGGACATATAATCCCCTTGCTGAACAAAAGGCAGAATAGTCCTTATAGTCACCATCTTGAAAGTTGGTACTCTTACATATCGATTCAAAATCTTTAGATCCAAAACTGGTCTGAATGAATTTTCTTTCTTTGGGACAATGAATAGATTTAAATAAAACCCCAGGCCCTGTTCCTGAAACGGAACTGGCATGATTACCCCTGATAACTCCAGATCTGAAACACACTTCAGGAAAGCTTGAGCCTTTACTGGGTTCGCTGGAATGCGTGAGAGAAAAAATCTTCTCACAGGTGGTCTTACTCTGAATCCTATTCTGTACCCCTGAGAGACAATACTCTGAATCCAATGATTTTGGACCGAACTGATCCAAGCATGTTTGAAGAATTTTAATCTGCCCCCTAGGGCTGCACCTTCATGCGGACTTGGGGGCTGGATTTGATCTCTTAAAATATCTTTAAAAAGGGTCACTTTTTTCTTCTTAAAGGACCAGTAAATACATTAGATTTGCATAAACAAAAATTTCATCAACTCTATGAGAAGTTTTAAAAGACCTTTTACGTTTATTAGAAGGCGGGATTGGCAGACAAAGCCTTCTGAATAGAATCAGAAATAAATTATTTTAAATTTACAGGTATATTTTGTGCATTAGATGTTGAGAGAACAGCAACAGGTAATGAGCTAGTACTGATGGAAACATTTTATGCATGTAAAAGTTTATCATGACAACTTTTACAAACCACAGCTGGAAGTATAATCTCCACAAATGTACTTAGCTTTGGTAGAACTGTTATCAGGCAGCTGGGATCCAACAGTGAATTCTGAGACAGGATCAGATTGAGACATCTTGCAAATGTAAGAGAAAAAAACAACATATAAAGCAAAATGATCAATTTCCTTATATGGCAGTTTCAGGAATGGGAAAAAATGCAAACAGCATAGCCCTTTGGCATAGAAAAAAGGCAAGAGGCAAATAAAAATGGGGTCTTAAATAATGAAAATATTTGGCGCCATGTAGGACGCATAACAAACAGAAAAATATTTTTTGGCTCCAAAAACGTCACACTCGCGTCACAGATGACGCAACCTTGTGAAGGACTCGCCGGAAATGACGAATTTGGGTCAATGAACGTAACTTTGCGCCAAAAAATCTGGCGCCAAAAATGACGCAATAAACTTTGGCATTTTGTGTCCTCGCGAGCCTAATTCTGCCCGTGAATTAAAAAGACAGTCAATTTGAAAAAGAGACTATACCCCAGGTAAGAAATACATTTTCATAAAAAAGCATTTCCCAGATATGAAACTGACAGTCTGCAAAAGGAAATATACTGAAAACCTGAATCATGGCAAATATAAGTACAATACATATATTTAGAACTTTATATAAATACATAAAGTGCCAAACCATAGCTGAGGTGTCTTAAGTAATGAAAACATACTTACCAAAAGACAACCATCCACATATAGCAGATAGCCAAACCAGTACTGAAACGGTTATCAGTAGAGGTAATGGAATATGAGAGTATATCGTCGATCTGAAAAGGGAGGTAGGAGATGAATCTCTACGACCGATAACAGAGAACCTATGAAATAGATCCCCGTGAGAAAAACCATTGCATTCAATAGGTGACACTCCCTACACATCCCTCTGACATTCACTGTACTCAGAGGAATCAGGCTTCAAAAAATGATGAGAAGTGCATATCAACGTAGAAATCTTAGCACATAGGAGGCAAAGTTTGTAAAACTGAATTGAACTGAATTGTGGGTGTGGTGAGGGGTGTGTTTGTGGGCATTTTGAGTTTTGGGAAACTTTGCCTCTCCTGGTGGGATTGTGTGTTCAATATGTCACTAGCTCATGGACTCTTGCCAATTACATGAAAGAAAATAGCTTTCCGCCATAGACTTCAATGGAGCCCAAAAAGTTGGGAAAAAAAGCTAACACCCACAAGTCTCGAAAACACAATTGCAGTTATTTAAAATCGCAACATAAGTGTCATGTTCGCCGCTCTAGCCGTTGCTAGGGGCGCGGCATCTCCTTCCCTGCTCGTTGCCAGGGGCAGTGTCGGCTCAGGATAAGTGCGGTGCTGACGTCATTGCTGCATGCTCCTGATGCTGGTCGGAGCTCAGTGGCGTGAATCCTGCGCCTATTTAAATGTTACACTGACGATCTGTCACTGCCCAAGTATAGGTGTTACTTTGTGTGCTCCTATTATTGATTACTGTTGCTGAACCTGCCTGTCTGACTACTCTACCTGTCTTAACCCTTAATCTGCTGAACTGCTTTGCTGTTGCCAAACCCTGCCTGCCTGACCATTCTAGTGGTTTATCCTTGGACTGCTTTGCTGTTGCCAATCCCTGCCTGCCTGACCATTTTAGTGGTTTATCCTTGGACTGCTTTGCTGTTGCCAATCCCTGCCTGCCTGACCATTCTAGTGGTTTTTCCTTGGACTGCTTTGCTGTTGCCAAACCCTGCCTGCCTGACCATTCTAGCGGTGTGCCCTAGTACTGCTCTGCTGTTGCCGCTGGGGACTGTCCTGCCTGTGGTGAGTGCCACCTTCCTCATCTCACTAACTTTCTCTGCTCTGGGATATTCCCTATCATTCCGGTTAGACGCCAGGATAACAAGACTAGTGGCCAAGTTTGGTCTGATAGAGGAATATCCCACGAGTGTTACAATAAGAAGATGATATTGCGTGATTCATAATGAAATGTTCTGCGAAGTGAATAGCGAAATATGTTTTATTTATTCTTAGAGATATTTAAGAGATATTTAAACATATCTGACAATTTTTTGCACAAATATATATTTATGCCTATATATATACACTATATATATATATATATATATATATATATATATATATATATATATATATATATATATATATATATATATATACAAAATTTGGTTTTTTAGCACACCTTACAAAAAGTTTAAATCAACATCTGGGAGTGCTGCCAATATGACCCAGTAATTACACAAACAAAGAGGTATCAGCGCACATCCATTTTCAAAAGCACAACATATTTTTTACTGCTGCAAAAAATTGCCTGCATATACATCAAGAGACAACTATCTTTTTTTAAATAATATTGGGAACTTAGTCACACAATATGGCCATATTTTGCTTAGCCAGTCACCGCTTACAAGGTGCCCCAATTTGACTGGTCCTACTCTAAATCCTTTTGCCACAGAGGGCTGAAACATTCCTGCTTTTACTCTTCATAATAGAATGAGACTCCCTGGCTTTTTATTCACAACTCTTTAACACTGTAATGAGCACACCTGAACTTGGGTGGGGTGCTTAAACCAATGGGAGATGGTCGGTCTCCCTGGTAATTTTAAATACAAATACAAAATTTGGTTTTTTAGCACACCTTACAAAAAGTTTAAATCAACATCTGGGAGTGCTGCCAATATGACCCAGTAATTACACAAACAAAGAGGTATCAGCGCACATCCATTTTCAAAAGCACAACATATTTTTTACTGCTGCAAAAAATTGCCTGCATATACATCAAGAGACAACTATCTTTTTTTAAATAATATTGGGAACTTAGTCACACAATATGGCCATATTTTGCTTAGCCAGTCACCGCTTACAAGGTGCCCCAATTCGACTGGTCCTACTCTAAATCCTTTTGCCACAGAGGGCTGAAACATTCCTGCTCTTTAACACTGTAATGAGCACACCTGAACTGCAGCAGTAAAAAATATGTTGTGCTTTTGAAAATGGATGTGCGCTGATACCTCTTTGTTTGTGTAATTACTGGGTCATATTGGCAGCACTCCCAGATGTTGATTTAAACTTTTTGTAAGGTGTGCTAAAATAACAAATTTTGTATTTGTATTTAAAATTACCAGGGAGACTGACCATCTCCCATTGGTTTAAGCACCCCACCCAAGTTCAGGTGTGCTCATTACAGTGTTAAAGAGTTGTGAATAAAAAGCGAGGGAGTCTCATTCTATTATGAAGAGTAAAAGCAGGAATGTTTCAGCCCTCTGTGGCAAAAGGATTTAGAGTAGGACCAGTCGAATTGGGGCACCTTGTAAGCGGTGACTGGCTAAGCAAAATATGGCCATATTGTGTGACTAAGTTCCCAATATTATTTAAAAAAAGATAGTTGTCTCTTGATGTATATGCAGGCAATTTTTTGCAGCAGTAAAAAATATGTTGTGCTTTTGAAAATGGATGTGCGCTGATACCTCTTTGTTTGTGTATATATATATATATATATATATATATATATATACACATGTGATTATATAGGTATAGATATATACAGATATATAGGTATATCTATTTAAAAATACATAAAACATATTCTGCTATGAACTTGTATGATATTTACAGTAATATTACAGTATATTTTATGAATATTGCATAAATATGTTTTTTCATGTTTTCATCTAATTGACTACAAAGGGCTCCAATGCACATATATATATATATATATGTATAAAGTATATTTATGCAATAGTTATATATATATATATATATATATATATATATATATACATACTTTGCAGCCTTCTTCATCAGAGGAATTTACAGTCAGCGTCAAGATTCTTGTCTTGATCCAATCAGACTTTCGTTTTGAGGGGAGTGTGCCGCCGCACCGTTTGAAATTGAGCTCACATAGCAGCTGACTGTAAATTCCTCTGATGAAGAAAGCTGCAAAGTTTTAATGCCTTTGAAATGCGTTAGGACAACAGATCAATAGGATAACCGAGTTTGCTATTTGTATGGACTTTTGTTTTGAGTAGCTGTGGACTAATATTCTCAGAACATTACTTGTCAAGCTCCGCTGATCGGAGGAGCCATGTGTTGATTTTATATTGTCGAAAAATACCTCATACATTATTGAGGTTTCTAAATGTGAGTGCACTGTATTGAATAAAGCAAATTGTTATACTTTACATACGGGGTTGCACTATTACTGTTTTTATCTATTTTTCATGCACATGGCCATCTGGAGAGGGGAATAAAACCCAAGCAAAGACAAACACCTCTACCAAAGTCCTGCAAGCTGTTACCTTGTTACCTGGATAGCTGGAGAACAAAGGAAGTTTCTACCGACACTATGCGGTACTTACCTCATACTGATTGAGGTCAAGGAGTGTAAGTAGACACCCCTAGGGGGACCTTTACTCCGGGCTCTGGGCCGTTATTTTACTATTTCTGTCACATTATACTCTTTCTAACAAAGTTCGATGAAGAACTCGCCAAAGACTCTTATATTATGAATGTTTATTAAGAGTTATGTCTAGCAACTAGACGATATAGGATTTGTATTTTTTGTAATTTATGCTTTCCAAATAACTTTTACTGAGTCTATAACAGGGAAATCAGAATATTGTTCTAATATCTCTGTATAGTACTGTGTATTCTTGTGTTTTATTATATCCAAGTATCACACATGATTTTATATCCATACCAGGTATAACTAACACTATAATATCCTTGTATTCTTAAGAACAGTATGGTTTATTAAAGTGCATAGAATATTTTGCATATACCACTAGTACTTCTGTATCTATCTATCTATCTATCTATCTATCTATCTATATATATATATATATATACATGTATACTTTCTGATATAATTAAGATACACCATTCATAATTTTATAATTTTATATTTATATTGATATGTTAGCGTTATAAATTTTACTTGCACCCCACTTTTTTCTATCAAATCTCTTTTTTAAATATATATATATATATATATATATATATATATATACACACACGCACACAAAACATATACATATTTAGACATGTATATGTACAGTATGTATCTCTATGTTAAAGACCCCATATCTTTGAGCCCTTATAATTTTTTATGCAATTAGTTTTTTTTAATATTTTCTTATTAGATAGTGATATTATGAGTAAGTGTACTATTAAATGTATTTTTGATGTGTTTTGTGAAATGTTTTTTTTTGGAGCGTAACAGTTAACCAGAGCTCTGAGGTTGTGGTAATCATTCTAGAGTAATGTGCAATTGCACTCGCACGTTTGCATTTACTTTCATTTACTTTCACTTGTAAAACTAGTGGATTTTAACTTGCCTGAAAAGGCCACGAAAACCCAATATCAATTGTGCGCAAACAATAGCATTTCACTCTTAATCTAGCCTATATGAAAAGGGTGCCTTGAAAGCTTACACCAGGGGAAAACTGAGTCTACAAAACAGAATAGATTGAGAAGTCAAAGTATGAGCACCTACTTTCAGAATAGGAGAATTTAGCTTCCCAACATAAAGCCAGTCTTAGTAACATTCTGATGACTAAAATTAATGCTAAAAGAGCCAAATTGGACAATCTACTAAATGAGGAAAATGCTGAAAGGGATAAGAAATTCATAATTAAACTTGCATGATTCAGATAGAGGATGCAGTTTTAAGACACTTTAAAATTATTTTCTATTTTTAAATGTGCTTTGTTTTTCTGGTATCCCTTGTTTAAAAAGAATATGCACATATCCTACACAAGTGGGAGCTAGCTGCAGATTGGTTCTTGCACACATTTGTCTCTTGTGATTGGCTAACTAGATGTTTTAATCTAGCTGCCGTAATGCAATGCTGTTCCTTCAGAAAAGTATAAGAAGAGAATAAAACAATTTGATAATAAAAGTAAATTGCAAAGTTGTTTAAAATTGTATGTTCTAAACCATGAACGAAAAATGTGGGGTTCCTGTCCTTTTTAAGTCCCTCAAATATTAAATTATTTTTGCTAACAAGCCAGATACAATGTTAGTAAACAAACAAAAAAAAAACAGAATTTATGCTTACCTGATAAATTTCTTTCTTTTGCGATATACCTAGTCCACGGATTCATCCTAACTTGTGGGATATTGTCCTTCCTGACAGGAAGTAGCAAAGAGAGCACCACAGCAGAGCTGTCTATATAGCTCCCCCCTTAACTCCACCCCCCAGTCATTCGACCGAAGGCCAAGGAAGAAAAGGAGAAACTATAAGGTGCAGAGGTGACTGAAGTTTACATAAAAAATACTATCTGTCTTGAATAGACAGGGCGGGCCGTGGACTCAGTACATCGCAAAAGAAAGAAATTTATCAGGTAAGCATCAATTCGGTTTTCTTTTGCAAGATGTACCGAGTCCACGGATTCATCCTAACTTGTGGGATACCAATACCAAAGCTTTAGGACACAGATGAAGGGAGGGACAAGACAGGAACCTAAACGGAAGGCACCACTGCTTGCAAAACCTTTTTCCCAAAAATATCCTCCGAAGAAGCAAAAGTATCAAATTTGGAAAATTTGGAAAAGGTATGAAGTGAAGACCAAGTCGCAGCCTTACAAATCTGTTCAACAGAAGCATCATTTTTAAAAGCCCATGTGGAAGCCACCGCTTTAGTGGAGTGAGCTGTAATTCTTTCAGGAGGCTGCTGTCCAGCAGTCTCATAAGCCAAACGGATGATGCTTTTCAGCCAAAAGGAAAGAGAGGTAGCCGTAGCCTTTTGACCTCTACGCTTTCCAGCATAGACAACAAACAAAGAAGATGATTGGCAAAAATCTTTGGTTGCCTGCAAATAAAACTTCAAGGCACGAACCACGTCCAAGTTGTGCAACAGACGGTCCTTCTTAGAAGAAGGATTAGGACACAGAGAAGGAACAACAATTTCCTGATTGATATTCCTGTTAGAAACAACCTTAGGGAGGAACCCAGGTTTGGTACGCAAAACCACCTTATCAGCATGGAAAACAAGATAAGGCGAGTCACATTGTAATGCAGATAGTTCAGAAACTCTTCGAGCTGAAGAGATAGCAACTAGAAACAGAACTTTCCAAGATAGAAGCTTAATATCTATGGAATGCATGGGTTCAAAAGGAACCCCCTGAAGAACTTTAAGAACTAAATTGAGACTCCATGGCGGAGCAACAGGTTTAAACACAGGCTTAATTCTAACTAAAGCCTGACAAAAAGCCTGAATGTCTGGGACATCTGCCAGATGCTTGTGCAACAGAATAGACAAAGCAGATATCTGTCCCTTTAAGGAACTAGCGGACAATCCTTTCTCCAATCCTTCTTGGAGAAAAGACAAAATTCTAGGAATCCTGATCTTACTCCATGAGTAGCCTTTGGATTCACACCAAAAAAGATATTTATGCCATATCTTATGATAGATCTTCCTGGTGAAAGGCTTTCGAGCCTGAATCAAGGTATCTATGACCGACTCAGAGAAACCCCGCTTTGATAAAATCAAGCGTTCAATCTCCAAGCAGTCAGTTGCAGAGAAATTAGATTTGGATGCTTGAATGGACCTTGAATCAAAAGGTCCCGTCTCAGTGGCAGAGTCCATGGTGGCAGAGATGACATGTCCACCAGGTCTGCATACCAAGTCCTGCGTGGCCACGCAGGCGCTATCAAAATCACTGAAGCACTCTCCTGTTTGATTCTGGCAATCAGACATGGAAGGAGAGGGAATGGTGGAAACACATAAGCCAGGTTGAATGACCAGGGTACTGCTAGACAATCTATCAGTACTGCCTGAGGATCCCTTGACCTGGATCTGTAACGAGGAAGTTTGGCGTTCTGACGAGACGCCATCAGATCCAATTCTGGTGTGCCCCATAGCTGAACCAGTTGAGCAAACACTTCCAGATGGAGCTCCCACTCCCCCGGATGAAAAGTCTGACGACTTAGAAAATCTGCCTCCCAGTTCTCCACCCCTGGGATATAGATCGCTGATAGATGGCAAGAGTGAGTCTCTGCCCATCGGATTAACCTGGAAAATTCTATCATCGCCCCCTGATGATTGATATAAGCTACAGTCGTGATATTGTCCGACTGAAACCTGATGAATCCGGCCGAAGCCAGCTGAGGCCACGCCTGAAGAGCATTGAATATCGCTCTTAATTCCAGAATATTTATCGGTAGGAGGGCCTCCTCCTGAGTCCACAAACCCTGTGCTTTCAGGGAATTCCAGACTGCACCCCAGCCCAGTAGGCTGGCGTCCGTCGTCACAATAACCCATGCTGGCCTGCGGAAACATATTCCCCTGGACAGGTGATCCTGTGACAGCCACCAAAGAAGAGAGTCTCGGGTCTCTTGATCCAGATTTATCTGAGGAGATAAATCTGCATAATCCCCATTCCACTGTTTGAGCATGCATAGTTGCAGTGGTCTGAGATGCAAGCGAGCAAACGGAACTATGCCCATTGCCGCTACCATAAGTCCGATTACCTCCATACACTGAGCCACTGATGGCCGAGGAATGGAATGAAGAGCTCGGCAGGTGGTTAAAATCTTTGATTTCCTGACCTCCGTCAGAAATATTTTCATGTCCACCGAATCTATCAGAGTTCCCAGGAATGGAACTCTTGTGAGAGGAATAAGAGAACTCTTTTTCACGTTCACCTTCCACCCATGAGATCTTAGAAAGGCCAACACTAAGTCCGTGTGAGACTTGGCAATTTGGAAAGTCGACACTTGAATTAAGATGTCGTCTAGATAAGGCACCACTGCTATGCCCCTTGGCCTTAGGACCGCCAGAAGGGACCCTAGAACCTTTGTGAAGATTCTTGGCCCCGTGGCCAACCCGAAGGGAAGAGCCACAAACTGGTAATGCCTGTCCAGAAAGGCAAACCCGAGGAACTGGCGATGATCTTTGTGGATAGGAATGTGTAGATACGCATCCTTTAGATCCACGGTAGTCATATATTGACCCTCCTGGATCATTGGTAAAATAGTCAGAATGGTTTCCATCTTGAAGGATGGAACTCTTAGGAATTGGTTTAGGATCTTGAGATCTAGAATTGGTCTGAAGGTTCCCTCTTTTTTGGGAACCACAAACAGATTGGAGTAGAAACCTTGCCCCTGTTCTGTTTTCGGAACTGGGCAGATCACTCCCATGGTAAAAAGGTCTTCTACACAGCGTAAGAACGCCTCTCTTTTTGTCTGGTTTACAGACAATTGAGAAAGAGGGAACCTCCCCCTTGGAGGAGAATCTTTGAAATCTAGGAGATACCCCCTGGGTTACAATTTCTACGGCCCAGGAGTCCTGAACGTCTCTTGCCCAGGCCTGAGCAAAGAGAGAAAGTCTGCCCCCTACTTGATCCGGTCCCGGATCGGGGGCTACCCCTTCATGCTGTCTTAGTGGCAGCAGCAGGCTTTTTGGCCTGTTTACCCTTGTTCCAAGCCTGGTTAGGTCTCCAGGTTGGCTTGGATTGAGCAAAGTTCCCCTCTTGCTTTGCAGCAGGGGAAGAGGAAGCGGGACCACCCTTGAAGTTTCGAAAGGAACGAAAATTATTTTGTTTGGTCCTTGTCTTATTTGACTTATCTTGAGGGAGGGCATGACCCTTCCCTCCAGTGATGTCTGAAATTATCTCTTTCAGTGCAGGCCCGAATAGGGTCTTACCTTTGAAAGGGATGGTCAAAAGCTTAGATTTAGATGACACATCAGCTGACCAGGACTTAAGCCATAACGCTCTTCGCGCTAAAATGGCAAAACCTGAATTCTTTGCCGCTAACTTAGCAAGATGAAAAGCGGCATCTGTAATAAAAGAATTAGCCAACTTAAGGGCCTTAATTCTGTCCAAAATATCATCTAGTGGGGTCTCCATCTGAAGATCCTCTTCTAGAGCCTCAAACCAAAAAGCAGCTGCAGTGGTTACTGGAACAATGCACGCTATAGGTTGAAGAAGAAAACCCTGATGAACAAAAATTTTCCTTAGGAGACCCTCTAACTTTTAATCCATAGGATCAATGAAAGCACAACTGTCTTCAATAGGTATAGTTGTACGCTTAGCCAGAGTAGAAATAGCTCCCTCCACCTTAGGGACCGTCTGCCATGAGTCCTTTATGGTGTCAGAAATGGGGAACATTTTCTTAAAAACAGGAGGGGGAGCGAATGGAATACCTGGTCTATCCCACTCCTTAGTAACAATGTCCGAAATCCTCTTAGGGACCGGAAAAACATCAGTGTAAACAGGAACCTCTAAATATTTGTCCATTTTACACAATTTCTCTGGAACGACAATAGGGTCACAATCATCCAGAGTAGCTAAAACCTCCCTGAGCAATAAACGGAGGTGCTCTAGCTTAAATTTAAATGCCGTCATATCTGAATCTGTCTGAGGGAACATCTTTCCTGAATCAGAAATCTCTCCCTCAGACAGCAAATCCCTCATCCCTACCTCAGAACATTGTGAGGGAATATCAGATACGGCTACTAAAGCGTCAGAAGGCTCAGCATTTGTTCTTAACCCAGAGCTACTGCGCTTCCCTTGCAACCCTGGCAGTTTAGATAAAACCTCTGTGAGGGTAGTATTCATAACTGAAGCCATATCTTGCAAGGTGAAAGAATTAGATGCACTAGAAGTACTTGGTGTCACTTGTGCGGGCATAACTGGTTGTGACACTTGGGGAGAACTAGATGGTGAAACCTGATTTCCTTCTGTCTGAGAATCATTTAATGCCAAATTTTTATAAGTCAAAATATGCTGTTTGCAATTTATAGACATATCAGTACAATTGGGAAACATTCTTAGAGGGGGTTCCACAATGGCAGGGGCGGTTCTACACAGGGGCCTACAGGGGCCAGTGCCCCTGTAAAAATGTCCCTGGCCCCCCCCTGAGCTGACTGAAAAATACCGGACAAGATCAAGGATATTTATCTGCTTCCCTGTCCCAGAAACGCTGTCTAGTCAAAGAATGGGGTTAACAAAGTGAAGTAAAACTTGTGCCCCCTCCACTTTCAGAGATGTGCTACAGTTCCCGGGTTGTTGTGGGGGCGGGGCGTCTTACAGCTGCAGTCTGCAGTCAAGAGTTCTAGAAGTGTCACTGGTTTGTTTTGCAGACGTTCTCTCTAACCTGCACACTGCCAGAACAGAAGAGATGTAAGTCTGCCCTCTCACCTCCACAACTCTATAATGACTGCTGGAGTGTTTTCCTTATTTTTCTAATGTATGTAAATAATTACTTGACACCATTTTCATTGAATATGCTATCTGAACTATGTAGTACTAGTTAAGTGCATAGTCTTCTTTTTTAAATTCTCTTTTTTTCTACTCAGTGTGTGTATGTAGGTATATATATATACAGTGGGACCTCGGTTAACGAACGCCTCGGTAAACGAAAAATTCGGTTTACGAATGAAAATTCTTTAAAAAAAAAATGCCTCGGTTTACGAATTTTTTTCGCAATACGAAACAAGTGTCCCGGTTTATAGCTCCGCCCCCTGCATACTGAAGTGTGGGTAGCACGTGAGTGTGTAGTGTGGAGGTGTTGGAGAGGTTTTGGAGCCATTTGTTGAGCCTTTTGGAGCCATTTGCAGCAAGTTGTTGAGCCTTTTGGAGCCATTTGCAGCAAGTTGTGGAGCCTTTGGAGCCATTTGCAGCAGGTTTGGAGCCTTTTGCAGCAGGTTTTGGAGCCTTTTTGGTGCATCTCAAGAAGTGGAAAGGTAGGGAACTGAGCTTGGTTGTTTGCATGCCTTTTACTGTGTGTTCTGCATTCTGGGGGTGATTTCCATGCCAGCTCATGTGCTGTGCATGCCTGTTACAGCTCATGTGCTGTGCATGCCTGTTACAGCTCATGTGCTGTGCATGCCTGTTACAGTACTGTACTGTGTGTTTTGCAATGTGGGGTTGTTTTCCATGCCAGCTCATGTGCTGTGCATGCCTGTTACAGCTCATCTGCTGTGCATGGCTTTTACTGTGGTTTCCATGCCAGCTCATGTGCTGTGCATGCCTGTTACAGCTCATGTGCTGTGCATGCCTTTTACTGTGTGTTTTGCAGAACCTGCTTGTGTTAGTGCTGCCCAATTGCCCTCGTCCTCCTCATCTTCCAAACAGTGTTGAAATTGTTTTGCTATTTTCCATGTTTTCCCTGTTGACGTGTTATTTATGTAAAGTTAAAGTGTACTGTACCATGTTACCAACAGTCTGCCATGTTTTAAAAGTTGATGTGTGATGTTTTAAAACATAAAGTTGGATGTTTGAAATGTTATTGCTTGATTAATCATGTCCCTGTACAGTATTTATGCCTTTAAAGTGCACTTTATAAAAAGTTTTGAACAGATAAAATACTTTATTTGATTTTTTTCTCACCTCCGGAACGCATTAATTGGTTTTCAATGCATTCCTATGGGAAACCGTGTTTCGGTTTACGAATTTTTCGCAATACGAAACGTCCCGGAGAACGCATTAAATTCATAAACCGAGGTCCCACTGTATATATATATCTATATGTGTGTGTGTGTGTGTGTGTGTGTATGTATGCATGTGTGTATATGTATGTATGTGTGTGTATATGTGTTTGTGTATGTATGTGTGTATATGTGTGTGTGTATGTTTTTGTGTGTGTATATATATATATATATATATATGTGTGTGTGTGCATGTATGTATGCATGTGTGTATATGTATGTATGTGTGTGTATATGTGTTTGTGTATGTATGTGTATATGTGTGTATGTATTTATGTGTGTATAAATATATATATATATATATATATATATATATATATGTGTGTGTGTATGTGTGTGTGTGCATGTATGTATGCATGTATGTATATGTATGTATGTGTGTGTATATGTGTTTGTGTATGTATGTGTATATGTGTGTGTGTATGTATTTATGTGTGTGTATATATATATATATATATATGTGTGTGTGTATGTACGTGTGTATATATGTGTGTGTATGTATGTGTGTATATATGTGTATGGATGTGTGTGTATATATGTGTACGTATGGTGTGTGTGTATGTGTATATATATCAGTGACGTGCAGTGAAATCAAAGGCTAGTGAGGCACTGGCTATGATAATCCTTAGAAACACACACGCTATATATGATTATGAGATAACTCCCCCACTAAGAGGCCTATTTGTGAGCGCCTCAAATGGGGTCTTAATGGCCGCGCTATGCTGCCTTCAACAACCCAGCAGGTGGCACTGCTGTGCAAGTCTCATAGGCAAGCTGTGTTATAGAGAGAAGCTGTCCTGCTCACAGCCTCTCTCCATAGCTTAACATGGGGAAACAAAAAAATTAAGATTTTTTTTTTTTTTAAGTGTTAAGTGAAGCAGAGTGCATAGAGCTAATTTAAATAAAAGCTATTGCAATTTCTTTTTCCTCCCTTTCTAAATTTTTATGCAATATACTTCTAGTTCTTGGTCACCATACTTAACTTTTAACTTTCAGCATTATGAAACTTTTTGTCAAACAGGAGAAAGAAAGTGTTTTCATAGGGAAATTGTTTTGCTACTGCTCTTAAAGGGATAGGAAAGTCAACATTAAACTTGCATGATTCAGATAGAGCATGTAATTTAAAGACATTTTTAAATTAACTTCTATTTTCAAATGTGCTTTGTTCTTTTGGCATCCCTTGTTAAAAAGAATATGCACATATCTTACACTAATGGGGATAGCTGGTGATTGGTGCCTACACACATTTTTCTTTTGTGATTTGCTAACTAGATTTGTTCAGCTAACTGTCTGTAGTGCAATGCTGTTCTTTCAGCAAAGGATAACAAGAGAATGAAGCAAGTTTGATAATATAAGTAAATTGGAAAGTTGTTTTTAACTATTCATGAACACAATAGTTTTAGCATATTTAAAGGGACAGGAAACCTAAACATTTTCTTCAATGTAATATCCAAATCATGGAAGAAAATGTTTGAGTTTCCTGTCCCTTTAAAACTCCTAAAACTATTGTGTTCATGAATAGTTAAACAATCCTGAGAAGGCAGTTAGTAAGGGCTCTAAAACAACCCCCCCTGCAATTTATTACTATGAAGTGTCTGTCCAGAGCTACACAGCAAGCACACAGATAGTCCACAGAGATGGACTGGGGGAGGAGTAAAAGTGTAACCAGCATAAAATAAAGTACTATAAATAAATGGCCACAGTCCCCAATATATAAAGTTAATCTTTATTTATAATTATAAAACTGAAGAGCAGGTCACTACATTAGGGAAGAGATTTCATAATAAAAAACCTTAACCCACAGGTTGATCCTCTCATGCAAACACACATGCAATTATCATGTTCTTAAAGGGACATTATACACTCATTTTTTCTTTGCATAAATGTTTTGTAGATTATCTATTTATAAAGCCCATAAAGTTTGTTTTTTAAAAAAATTTATAATTTTGCTTATTTTTAAATAGCATTGCTCTGATTTTCAGACTCCTAACCAAGCCCCAAAGTTTTATGTGAATACTGTCAGCTACCATCTCCAGCTTGCTCCTGTTTGTGTAAAGGGTCTTTTCATATGCAAAAGTAGGGGGAGGGGGGAGTGTCTTATTTCCCACTTGCAATGGGCTTTCCAGCTGCCTTTTCAACAGAGCTAAACTGAAAGCTTCTAGGTACGTTTCTAAACAGTTTTATACTGGATTTTTATATCAGTATCTGTGCATCTTATTCTTTATAGTAGTGTCTATTACATGCAGTTATATGAAAATGAGTGTATACTGTCCCTTTAAGAGCTCACCGAAAGGGCTCTGACACAAGCAACCTCCTCCCCCTGGAATTTATTACTCTGAAGAGTCCGTCATTGATTAGTAAACACAGTTAGAGAATCTTTATGCTGTGTGATTTAGCTTCTGTCTAAGGGCTAACTCACACAGCATAAAGCTTGGATTCCTTTGTCTAACAGTGCGGCAGGCTACAGAAGGGTGACTGGGGGAGGAGGCCAGTTACCTGCAGCTACGTTGTAATGTTGTTACAGGGATCCAGGCTGTGTCTGCCGAGTGCTTGTTTTCCTGCTCCCTTTTATTGCTGGCTAATGTTACATCTTTACACAGGAACAATTTTAATGAACTAGTAACTAAACCACCATGCTGCAGCTGCACTCAGAAACTTCCTAAACACAGATATGCTTTCTATACCATGCTCAGAGTCAGCACGGTTTGTAAAGCATATCTGTGTTTAGGAAGTTTCTGAGTGCAGCTGCAGCATGGTGGCTTAGTTACTAGTTCATTAAAATTGTTCCTGTGTAAAGATGTAACGTTAGCCAGCAATAAAGGGGAGCAGGAAAACAAGCTCCCGGCAGACACAGCCTGGAACACTAATGAGAAGAAGCAGCTACACGCAGTGGTGAGGACATTACTAACAGCAGTAATAAAACTTGGGGCAAACATTTGAAAATTATTAAAAAACATAATTTATGTAAGAACTTACCTGATAAATTCATTTCTTTCATATTAGCAAGAGTCCATGAGCTAGTGACGTATGGGATATACATTCCTACCAGGAGGGGCAAAGTTTCCCAAACCTCAAAATGCCTATAAATACACCCCTCACCACACCCACAATTCAGTTTAACGAATAGCCAAGAAGTGGGGTGATAAAAAAGTGCAAAAGCATATAAAATAAGGAATTGGAATAATTGTGCTTTATACAAAAATCATAACCACCACAAAAAAAGGGCGGGCCTCATGGACTCTTGCTAATATGAAAGAAATGAATTTATCAGGTAAGTTCTTACATAAATTATGTTTTCTTTCATGTAATTAGCAAGAGTCCATGAGCTAGTGACGTATGGGATAATGATTACCCAAGATGTGGATCTTTCCACACAAGAGTCACTAGAGAGGGAGGGATAAAATAAAGACAGCCAATTCCTGCTGAAAATAATCCACACCCAAAATAAAGTTTAATGAAAAACATAAGCAGAAGATTCAAACTGAAACCGCTGCCTGAAGTACTTTTCTACCAAAAACTGCTTCAGAAGAAGAAAATACATCAAAATGGTAGAATTTAGTAAAAGTATGCAAAGAGGACCAAGTTGCTGCTTTGCAAATCTGATCAATCGAAGCTTCATTCCTAAACGCTCAGGAAGTAGAAACTGACCTAGTAGAATGAGCTGTAATCCTCTGAGGCGGAGTTTTACCCGACTCAACATAGGCAAGATGAATTAAAGATTTCAACCAAGATGCCAAAGAAATGGCAGAAGCTTTCTGGCCTTTTCTAGAACCGGAAAAGATAACAAATAGACTAGAAGTCTTACGGAAAGACTTAGTAGCTTCAACATAATATTTCAAAGCTCTAACAACATCCAAAGAATGCAACGATTTCTCCTTAGAATTCTTAGGATTAGGACATAATGAAGGAACCACAATTTCTCTACTAATGTTGTTGGAATTCACAACTTTAGGTAAAAAATCAAAAGAAGTTCGCAACACCGCCTTATCCTGATGAAAAATCAGAAAAGGAGACTCACAAGAAAGAGCAGATAATTCAGAAACTCTTCTGGCAGAAGAGATTGCCAAAAGGAACAAAACTTTCCAAGAAAGTAATTTAATGTCCAATGAATGCATAGGTTCAAACGGAGGAGCTTGAAGAGCCCCCAGAACCAAATTCAAACTCCAAGGAGGAGAAATTGACTTAATGACAGGTTTTATACGAACCAAAGCTTGTACAAAACAATGAATATCAGGAAGAATAGCAATCTTTCTGTGAAAAAGAACAAAAAGAGCAGAGATTTGACCTTTCAAGGAACTTGCGGACAAACCCTTATCTAAACCATCCTGAAGAAACTGTAAAATTCTCGGTATTCTAAAAGAATGCCAAGAAAAATGATGAGAAAGACACCAAGAAATATAAGTCTTCCAGACTCTATAATATATCTCTCTAGATACAGATTTACGCGCCTGTAACATAGTATTAATCACAGAGTCAGAGAAACCTCTTTGACCAAGAATCAAGCGTTCAATCTCCATACCTTTAAATTTAAGGATTTCAGATCCTGATGGAAAAAAGGACCTTGCGACAGAAGGTCTGGTCTTAACGGAAGAGTCCACGGTTGGCAAGAGGCCATCCGGACCAGATCCGCATACCAAAACCTGTGAGGCCATGCCGGAGCTACCAGCAGAACAAACGAGCATTCCTTCAGAATCTTGGAGATTACTCTTGGAAGAAGAACTAGAGGCGGAAAGATATAGGCAGGATGATACTTCCAAGGAAGTGATAATGCATCCACTGCCTCCGCCTGAGGATCCCGGGATCTGGACAGATACCTGGGAAGTTTCTTGTTTAGATGAGACGCCATCAGATCTATTTCTGGAAGTTCCCACATTTGAACAATCTGAAGAAATACCTCTGGGTGAAGAGACCATTCGCCCGGATGCAACGTTTGGCGACTGAGATAATCCGCTTCCCAATTGTCTATACCTGGGATATGAACCGCAGAGATTAGACAGGAGCTGGATTCCGCCCAAACCAGAATTCGAGATACTTCTTTCATAGCCAGAGGACTGTGAGTCCCTCCTTGATGATTGATGTATGCCACAGTTGTGACATTGTCTGTCTGAAAACAAATGAACGATTCTCTCTTCAGAAGAGGCCAAAACTGAAGAGCTCTGAAAATTGCACGAAGTTCCAAAATATTGATCGGTAATCTCACCTCCTGAGATTCCCAAACTCCTTGTGCCGTCAGAGATCCCCACACAGCTCCCCAACCCGTGAGACTTGCATCTGTTGAAATTACAGTCCAGGTCGGAAGCACAAAAGAAGCCCCCTGAATTAAACGATGGTGATCTGTCCACCACGTTAGAGAGTGTCGTACAATCAGTTTTAAAGATATTATTTGAGATATCTTTGTGTAATCCTTGCACCGTTGATTCAGCATACAGAGCTGAAGAGGTCGCATGTGAAAACGAGCAAAGGGGATCGCATCCGATGCAGCAGTCATAAGACCTAGAATTTCCATGCATAAGGCTACCGAAGGGAATGATTGTGACTGAAGGTTTCGACAAGCTGAAATCAATTTTAGACGTCTCTTGTCTGTTAAAGACAGAGTCATGGACACTGAATCTATCTGGAAACCCAGAAAGGTCACCCTTGTCTGAGGAATCAATGAACTTTTTGGTAAATTGATCCTCCAACCATGATCTTGAAGAAACAACACAAGTCGATTCGTATGAGATTCTGCTAAGTGTAAAGACTGAGCAAGTACCAAGATATCGTCCAAATAAGGAAATACCACAATACCATGTTCTCTGATTACAGACAGAAGGGCACCGAGAACCTTTGTAAAAATTCTTGGAGCTGTAGCTAGGCCAAACGGCAGAGCCACAAACTGGTAATGCTTGTCCAGAAAAGAGAATCTCAGGAACTGATAATGATCTGGATGAATCGGAATATGCAGATATGCATCCTGTAAATCTATTGTGGAAATATAATGCCCTTGCTGAAGATTTAAATACCTTATCTAAACGTTTAGAATTAGTATCAAGAGGACCAGAATCCTCTATTTCTAAAGCAATTAGTACTTCTTTAAGTAAAGAACGAATAAATTCCATTTTAAATAAATATGAAGATTTATCAGCATCAATCTCTGAGACAGAATCCTCTGAACCAGAAGAATCATCAGAATCAGAATGATGATGTTCATTTAAAAATTCATCTGTAGGGAGAGAAGTTTTAAAAGATTTTTTATGTTTACTAGAAGGAGAAATAACAGACATAGCCTTCTTGATGGATTCAGAAACAAAATCTCTTATGTTATCAGGAACATTCTGCACCTTAGATGTTGAAGGAACTGCAACAGGCAATGGTACTTTACTAAAGGAAATATTATCTGCATTAACAAGTTTGTCATGACAATTAATACAAACAACAGCCGGAGGAATAGCTACCAAAAGTTTACAGCAGATACACTTAGCTTTGGTAGGTCCAGCACTAGACAGCGATTTTCCTGAAGTATCTTCTGACTCAGATGCAACGTGAGACATCTTGCAATATGTAAGAGAAAAAACAACATATAAAGCAAAATTGATCAAATTCCTTAAATGACAGTTTCAGGAATGGGAAAAAATGCCAAAGAACAAGCTTCTAGCAACCAGAAGCAAAGAAAAATGAGACTTAAATAATGTGGAGACAAAAGCGACGCCCATATTTTATTAGCGCCCACATTATTTGGCGCCTAAATGCTTTTGGCGCCAAAAATGACGCCACTTCCGGAACGCCGACATTTTTGGCGCAAAATAACGTCAAAAAAATGATGCAACTTCCGGCGACACGTATGACGCCGGAAACGGAAAAGATTTTTTGCGCCAAAAAAGTCAGCGCCAAGAATGACGCAATAAAATGAAGCATTTTCAGCCCCCGCGAGCCTAACAACCCACAGGGAAAAAAAGAGTCAAATTTTTTGAAGGAAAGAAAAAATGATTAATTGAAATGCATTATCCCAAATATGAAACTGACTGTCTGAAAATAAGGAATGTTGAACATTCTGAGTCAAGGCAAATAAATGTTTGAATACATATATTTAGAACTTTATAAACAAAGTGCCCAACCATAGCTTAGAGTGTCACAGAAAATAAGATTTACTTACCCCAGGACACTCATCTACATGTTTGTAGAAAGCCAAACCAGTACTGAAACGAGAATCAGCAGAGGTAATGGTATATAAATAAGAGTATATCGTCGATCTGAAAAGGGAGGTAAGAGATGAATCTCTACGACCGATAACAGAGAACCTATGAAATAGACCCCGTAGAAGGAGATCACTGCATTCAAATAGGCAATACTCTCCTCACATCCCTCTGACATTCACTGCACGCTGAGAGGAAAACCGGGCTCCAACTTGCTGCGGAGCGCATATCAACGTAGAATCTAGCACAAACTTACTTCACCACCTCCATAGGAGGCAAAGTTTGTAAAACTGAATTGTGGGTGTGGTGAGGGGTGTATTTATAGGCATTTTGAGGTTTGGGAAACTTTGCCCCTCCTGGTAGGAATGTATATCCCATACGTCACTAGCTCATGGACTCTTGCTAATTACATGAAAGAAAGAACACTTCTTGAACATCCATCTCCTACCTTGTCATGCTCTTCCTTCCCCCGGCGCTACTTGAGTCCTCTAGTGCAGCTGCTCCTCCTCAGCCTGCAGTGCCCTCCAGTCCTGTATGATTATGAGATAACTCCCCCTCTAAGAGGCCTATTTGTGAGCGCCTCAAATGGGGTCTTAATGGCCGCGCTATGCTGCCTTCAACAACCCAGCAGGTGGCACTGCTGTGCAAGTCTCATAGGCAAGCTGTGTTATAGAGAGAAGCTGTCCTGCTCACAGCCTCTCTCCATAGCTTAACATGGGGAAACAAAAAAATTAAGATTTTTTTTCTCCCCATATGACAGGTGAGCACCTGCCTCTAATGACTGCACGTCACTGATATATATATATATATATATATATATATATATATATATATATATATATATATATATGTGTGTATATATGTGAATGGATGTGTGTGTGTGTGTGTGTGTATGTGTGTATATATATATATATATATATATATATACACACACACACATATACACACACATATATATATATCTCATTTGTTTCCGTTTTTTAATGTGCCCTCTGATTAAACACTGGCCCCACCTTGGCCCCCCCAGTAAAATTTGTTTAGAACCGCCACTGCACAATGGCTTCTAAACAAATTGAACAATGAGTTTTCTAAGTGTCAGACATGTTTAACAGGCTAGTAGTGAAGCAAGGAAGCTTGGAAAACACTTTATTTAATGAAAAAAACACAATTTGCAAAAACGGTACTGTACCTTTAAGAGAAAAACAGGCATACACAAACTGCAAAACAGGTTAAAATTGCTTCAAAAATTCCGAAATTTTAACAGGGTACCCACTAAGCTTTAGAAGGATTGCACCACAAGTAAAAAAGCAATAGACCCCCCAAATGAAAAAAACGGATTGATAAATGTCTAAAACCGGTTTAAACCCCTATTAGCACCTTGCCACAGCTCTGCTGTGGCCCTACCTGCCCTTAGGAAGCGATAATAACATAATTTATGTAAGAACTTACCTGATAAATTCATTTCTTTCATATTAGCAAGAGTCCATGAGCTAGTGACGTATGGGATATACATTCCTACCAGGAGGGGCAAAGTTTCCCGAACCTCAAAATGCCTATAAATACACCCCTCACCACACCCACAAATCAGTTTAACGTATGGCCAAGAAGTGGGGTGATAAGAAAAAAAGTGCGAAAGCATAAAAAATAAGGAATTGGAATAATTGTGCTTTATACAAAAAAATCAAAACCACCACAAAAAAAGGGTGGGCCTCATGGACTCTTGCTAATATGAAAGAAATGAATTTATCAGGTAAGTTCTTACATAAATTATGTTTTCTTTCATGTAATTAGCAAGAGTCCATGAGCTAGTGACGTATGGGATAATGACTACCCAAGATGTGTATCTTCCACGCAAGAGTCACTAGAGAGGGAGGGATAAAATAAAGACAGCCAATTCCGCTGAAAATAATCCACACCCAAAATAAAGTTTAAATCTTATAATGAAAAAAACTGAAATTATAAGCAGAAGAATCAAACTGAAACAGCTGCCTGAAGTACTTTTCTACCAAAAACTGCTTCAGAAGAAGAAAACACATCAAAATGGTAGAATTTAGTAAAAGTATGCAAAGAAGACCAAGTTGCTGCTTTGCAAATCTGATCAACCGAAGCTTCATTCCTAAATGCCCAGGAAGTAGAAACTGACCTAGTAGAATGAGCTGTAATCCTTTGAGGCGGAGTTTTACCCGACTCGACATAAGCATGATGAATTAAAGATTTCAACCAAGATGCCAAAGAAATGGCAGAGGCCTTCTGACCTTTCCTAGAACCGGAAAAGATAAAAAATAGACTAGAGGTCTTTCGGAAATTCTTAGTAGCTTCAACATAATATTTCAAAGCTCTAACTACATCCAAAGAATGCAATGATCTCTCCTTAGAATTCTTAGGATTAGGTCATAATGAAGGAACCACAATTTCTCTACTAATGTTGTTAGAATTCACAACCTTAGGTAAAAATTGAAAAGAAGTTCGCAACACCGCCTTATCCTGATGAAAAATCAGAAAAGGAGACTCACAAGAAAGAGCAGATAATTCAGAAACTCTTCTAGCAGAAGAAATGGCCAAAAGAAACAAAACTTTCCAAGAAAGTAATTTAATGTCTAATAAATGCATAGGTTCAAACGGAGAAGCTTGAAGAGCCCCCAGAACCAAATTCAAACTCCAAGGAGGAGAAATTGACTTAATGACAGGTTTTATATGAACCAAAGCTTGTACAAAACAATGAATATCAGGAAGATTAGCAATCTTTCTATGAAAAAGAACAGAAAGAGCAGAGATTTGTCCTTTCAAGGAACTTGCAGACAAACCTTTATCCAAACCATCCTGAAGAAACTGTAAAATTCTCGGAATTCTAAAAGAATGCCAGGAAAAGTGATGAGAAAGACACCAAGAAATGTAAGTCTTCCAGACTCTATAATATATCTCCCTAGATACAGATTTACGAGCCTGTAACATAGTATTAATCACAGAGTCAGAGAAACCTCTTTGACTAAGAATCAAGCGTTCAATCTCCATACCTTTAAATTTAAGGATTTGAGATCCTGATGGAAAAAAGGACCTTGCGACAGAAGGTCTGGTCTTAACGGAAGAGTCCACGGTTGGCAAGAGGCCATCCGGACAAGATCCGCATACCAAAACCTGTGAGGCCATGCTGGAGCCACCAGCAGAACAAACGAGCATTCCTTCAGAATCTTGGAGATTACTCTTGGAAGAAGAACTAGAGGCGGAAAGATATAGGCAGGATGATACTTCCAAGGAAGTGACAATGCATCCACTGCTTCCGCTTGAGGATCCCTGGATCTGGACAGATACCTGGGAAGTTTCTTGTTTAGATGAGAAGCCATCAGATCTATTTCTGGAAGTCCCCACATTTGAACGATCTGAAGAAATACCTCTGGGTGAAGAGACCATTCGCCCGGATGCAACGTTTGGCGACTGAGATAATCCGCTTCCCAATTGTCTATACCTGGGATATGAACCGCAGAAACTAGACAGGAGCTGGATTCCGCCCATACCAGTATTCGAGATACTTCTTTCATAGCCAGAGGACTGTGAGTCCCTCCTTGATGATTGATGTATGCCACAGTTGTGACATTGTCTGTCTGAAAACAAATGAACGATTCTCTCTTTAGAAGAGGCCATGACTGAAGAGCTCTGAAAATTGCACGGAGTTCCAAAATATTGATTGGTAATCTCACCTCCTGAGATTCCCAAACCCCTTGTGCTGTCAGAGACCCCCAAACAGCTCCCCAACCTGTCAGACTTGCATCTGTTGAAATTACAGTCCAGGTCGGAAGAACAAAAGAAGCCCCCTGAACTAAACGATGGTGATCTGTCCACCACGTCAGAGAGTGTCGTACAATCGGTTTTAAAGATATTAATTGAGATATCTTTGTGTAATCCCTGCACCACTGGTTCAGCATACAGAGCTGAAGAGGTCGCATGTGAAAACGAGCAAAGGGGATCGCATCCGATGCAGCAGTCATAAGACCTAGAATTTCCATGCATAAGGCTACCGAAGGGAATGATTGTGATTGAAGGTTTCGACAAGCTGAGATCAATTTTAGACGTCTCTTGTCTGTCAGAGACAGAGTCATGGACACTGAATCCATCTGGAAACCTAAAAAGGTAACCCTTGTTTGAGGAATCAATGAACTTTTCAGTAAATTGATCCTCCAACCATGATCTCGAAGAAACAATACAAGTCGATTCGTATGAGATTCTGCTAAATGTGAAGACTGAGCAAGTACCAAGATATCATCCAAATAAGGAAATACCACAATACCCTGTTCTCTGATCACAGACAGAAGGGCACCGAGAACCTTTGTAAAAATCCTTGGAGCTGTAGCTAGGCCAAACGGCAGAGCCACAAACTGGTAATGCTTGTCTAGGAAAGAGAATCTCAGAAACTGATAGTGATCTGGATGAATCGGAATATGAAGATATACATCCTGTAAATCTATTGTGGACATATAATGCCCTTGCTGAACAAAAGGCAGAATAGTCCTTATAGTTACCATTTTGAATGTTGGTATCCTTACATAACGATTCAATATTTTTAGATCCAGAACTGGTCTGAAGGAATTCTCCTTCTTTGGTACAATGAAGAAATTTGAATAAAACCCCAGCCCCTGTTCCAGAACTGGAACTGGCATAATTACTCCAGCCAACTCTAGATCTGAAACACATTTCAGAAATGCTTGAGCCTTCGCTGGATTTACTGGGACACGGGAAAGAAAAAATCTCTTTGCAGGAGGCCTTATCTTGAAGCCAATTCTGTACCCTTCTGAAACAATGTTTTGAATCCAAAGATTGTGAATTGAATTGATCTAAATTTCTTTGAAAAATCGTAATCTGCCCCTTACCAGCTGGGCTGGAATGAGGGCCGCACCTTCATGTGGACTTGGGAGCTGGTTTTGGTTTTCTAAAAGGCTTGGACTTATTCCAGACTGGAGATGGTTTCCAAACTGATACCGCTCCTGAGGGCGAAGGATCAGGCTTTTGTTCCTTATTGTGACGAAAGGAACGAAAACGATTATTAGACCTAAATTTACCTTTAGATTTTTTTCCTGTGGTAAAAAAGTTCCTTTCCCTCCAGTAACAGTTGAGGTAATAGAATCCAACTGAGAACCAAATAATTTATTACCCTGGAAAGAAAGGGAAAGCAAAGTTGACTTAGAAGACATATCAGCATTCCAAGTTTTAAGCCATAAAGCTCTTCTAGCTAAAATAGCTAGAGACATATACCTGACATCAACTCTAATAATATCAAAGATGGCATCACAAATAAAGTTATTAGCATGTTGAAGAAGATTAACAATGCTATGAGAGTTATGTTACTTGTTGCGCTAAAGCTTCTAACCAAAAAGTTGAAGCTGCAGCAACATCCGCTAAAGATATAGCAGGTCTAAGAAGATTACCTGAACATAAGTAAGCTTTTCTTAGAAAGGATTCAATCTTCCTATCTAAAGGATCCTTAAAGGAAGTACTATCTGCCGTAGGAATAGTAGTACGTTTAGCAAAAGTAGAGACAGCCCCATCAACCTTAGGGATTTTGTCCCAAAATTCTAATCTGTCAGATGGCACAGGATATAATTGCTTAAAACGTTTAGAAGGAGTAAATGAATTACCCAAATTATTCCATTCCCTGGAGATTACTTCAGAAATAGCATCAGGGACAGGAAAAACTTCTGGAATAACTACAGGAGATTTAAAAACCTTATTCAAACGTTTAGATTTAGTATCAAGAGGACCAGAATCCTCTATTTCTAATGCAATTAAGACCTCTTTAAGTAAAGAACGAATAAATTCCATTTTGAATAAATATGAAGATTTATCAGCATCAACCTCTGAGACAGAATCCTCTGAACCAGAGGAACCACTATCAGAATCAGAATGATGATGTTCATTTAAAAATTCATCTGAAAAACGAGAAGTTTTAAAAGACCTTTTACGTTTACTAGAAGGGGGAATAACAGACATAGCCTTCTTAATAGATTTAGAAACAAAATCTCTTATGTTAACAGGAACACTCTGAGTATTAGATGTTGATGGAACCACAACAGGTAATGTAACATTACTAAAGGAAATATTATCTGCATTAACAAGTTTGTCATGACATTCATTACAAACAACAGCTGGAGGAACAGATACCACAAGTTTACAACAGATACACTTAACTTTGGTAGATCCAGCACCAGGCAGCGTTTTTCCAGAAGTGTCTTCTGACTCAGTGTCAATCTGGGACATCTTGCAATATGTAATAGAAAAAACAACATATAAAGCAAAATTGATCAAATTCCTTAAATGACAGTTTCAGGAATGGGAAAAAATGCCAGTGAACAAGCTTCTAGCAACCAGAAGCAATAAATAATGAGACTTAAATAATGTGGAGACAAAAGTGACGCCCATATTTTTTAGCACCAAAAAAGACGCCCACATTATTTGGTGCCTAAATGCTTTTGGCGCCAAAAATGACGCCACATCCGGAACGCCGACACTTTTGGCGCAATAAAACGTCAAAAATGACGCCGGAAACAGAAAAAACTTTTTGCGCCAAAAAAGTCTGCGCCAAGAATGACGCAATAAAATGAAGCATTTTCAGCCCCCGCGAGCCTAACAGCCCACAGGAAAAAAAGTCAAATTTTAAGGTAAGAAAAAAATTGATTTATTCATATGCATTATCCCAAATATGAAACTGACTGTCTGAAATAAGGAACGTTGAACATCCTGAGTCAAGGCAAATAAATGTTTGAATACATATATTTAGAACTTTATATAAAAGTGCCCAACCATAGCTTAGAGTGTCACAGAAAATAAGACTTACTTACCCCAGGACACTCATCTACATGTAGTAGAAAGCCAAACCAGTACTGAAACGAGAATCAGTAGAGGTAATGGTATATATAAGAGTATATCGTCGATCTGAAAAGGGAGGTAAGAGATGAATCTCTACGACCGATAACAGAGAACCTATGAAATAGACCCCGTAGAAGGAGATAATTGAATTCAAATAGGCAATACTCTCCTCACATCCCTCTGACATTCACTGCACGCTGAGAGGAAAACCGGGCTCCAACCTGCTGCGGAGCGCATATCAACGTAGAATCTAGCACAAACTTACTTCACCACCTCCATAGGAGGCAAAGTTTGTAAAACTGATTTGTGGGTGTGGTGAGGGGTGTATTTATAGGCATTTTGAGGTTTGGGAAACTTTGCCCCTCCTGGTAGGAATGTATATCCCATACGTCACTAGCTCATGGACTCTTGCTAATTACATGAAAGAAATGGGGTTTAAAGCTTCAATTAGTCCCTCAGAAGTCTATCAGGACCTCAGGAGAAGTTGCTTGCTGCTTGTAAATGTAGGCCCCGCCCACCTCACTCGATGTTGCTGGGGCCTATGCAAAACTAACAAACCCTGCCTGAAAGCCACGTGGGTTATTAACAACCCCAAAGAACCCTCAAGCAAATGTCCCATAAAACAGAAAACATTACTCCCAGACACAAAAACATTTGTCCCAAATTCACATAACAAACTGAGTGCCCACAAAAAATTAACCCTTTATGCAAGCTAGTAAAAACCTCTAATAACACTAGGATTACTGCTTACCCTTCCCCTAATGGGGACAACTGTCAGCCTTTCTGAGTTAACACAGTCTCTGCAGAAAATATGACTGAACATACCTCATTGCTGTATAGAAAGAAACCGTTCCTTACACTGAAGTTTTCCTGTACTCCTCAGCTTCTGTGGGAACAGCAGTGGACCTTAGTTACAAATGCTAAGATCATCATCCTCCAGGCAGAAATCTTCATCTATGTCCTGCCTGAGAGTAAATAGTACAACACCGGTACCATTTAAAAATAACAAACACTTGATTGAAGATAAAATAAAACTAACAGTTTAACACCTCTTCTCTTTACCCTTCCTGCTTAGAGCCAGCAAAGAGAATGACTGGGGGCTGGAGTTAAGGGGGGAGCTATATAGACAGCTCTGCTGTGGTGCTATCTTTGCTACTTCCTGTCAGGAAGGACAATATCCCACAAGTTAGGATGAATCCGTGGACTCGGTACATCTTGCAAAAGAAATAACCAGAACAAAGATGGTCCTCCAGATACAAAAACGGTTAAACCACCAGCTATCCTCATAAAATTGCCAAAACATTTCCAAACTTTTATAAAAAATTGTATTGTTTACCTACTCAAGCTAATCGTCTTGAGCCGAAAAAGGAACTAGCAAAATTCTTAGAAAATTGCTCTATCCCTACTTTATCGAATGAAGAGGTAGACGCCTTAAATTAACCAATATCTCCACAAGAGATATTGTTAACTATAAAGAACTTAAATGTTGACAAGATGCTAGGCCAAGATGGTTTCCCGGGATTGTTTTATAAAAAAATTATAAATATTTTGGCCCTCAATTAGCAAAATATTTTAATTTTATAAAAGAGGGTGGATAATTACCTAAGGAGTCATTACTTTCCAGAATCTCTGTTATTCCCAAACCTGGGAGATGTAAGCAACATTGTAAAAATTATAGACCCATATCACTGATTAATCAGGATATTAAGCTATTTACTAAAATACTAGCTGATAGACTGAACTTTCTTTTCCCAAAACTTATATTGATTTTTCAGTATATGGCCGGGTTATAATGCAATATATTTAATAATTATTCTTTAAAACAAACCCCCAATAAAATGCATATACAAAACAATTAAAATCAATATTTTATTCCTAAATTATTTATATTAGTTTAAGTTATAAACACATTGAATTATATTTATAGAAACCAGATATAATTCAAACTATACAATCTTAAACTGTTACAATATTCTATACAAAGATCATAAAAATATACCTTTACAAATTACCTTATTCACAATAATCTCCCAAATCAGAGTTGCATTAAAATATCACAATCAGATACCAAGGTATGGTTTGTTAATCTTCCAGACCAAAATAATTAAGCTATTTAGCCGACAAATGATTCTATATAACTCTAATTAAAACACCAGAAGCTATATATATATATTCTTAATGCAAACAGCCAGCTTATATGACTAGCTAAAACTACACAGGACTATGGATATAAGCATAAAATACAACGTGTGCCATTTTAAAATGACTAACTGTAATCTAACTATAGCCTTTGATTTAAATATTATATATACTTAAAGGGACAGTCAAGGCCAAAAAAAACTTTTATTTTTCAAATAGGGCATGTAATTTTAAACAACTTTCCAATTTACTTTTCGCAACAATTTGGCTTTGTTCTCTTGGTATTCTAGTTGAGAGTAAACCTAGGAAGGCTCATATGACAATTTCTAAGCCCTTGAAGGCCGTCTCTAATCACATACTTTTGTATTTGCTTTTCACAACAGGGGAGAGTAGTTCAGGTAAACCATATAGATAGCATTGTGATCACGCCCGTGGGTTGTGGCAGACACTGCACTAATTGGCTAAACTGCAAGTCAATAGATAATAACTAAAAGTCATGTGATTAGGGGCGGTCAGAAGATGTGTAGATACAAGATAGTCACAGCAGTAAAAAGTGTATTAATATAAAAGTGTTGGTTATGCAAAACTGGGGAATGGGTAATAAAGGGATTATATAGCTTTTTAAACAACAAAAATTCTGGTGTTGACTGTCCCTTTAACAGTTTCTTATACTTTACCCAAATAAGCAAATGATTATTCAGTTTCCAGAATTTCTTGTGAGTCATCTATGGAGGGTTTACTCACAATGCGCAAAGGTATAGACCTCAAGAATTGTTAATCTTTCTTTGTTCAAGAAAGTGTCCCCAAAAATGGCAGAGAATATACTTGGCACCAAAGCCTAAAAGTTAATGCTTCTTCGAGTCTGTCTGTATCCTCTTGTCTTAGAGTGTGTATGCCTCTTTATCCAAAAATAAAGAAAGCCTCCTCCTTTTCCTTAATCACTCCCACAGAATTTTGATAGGCCTTCGGAGCTTGTCTTTCCATTGGCCCTAACGGAGCTTGTCTCTGATTCGCTCTGGGATCTGAAAATCTCATAGGCTATTTGGTTTGGCATATGTTTTAAACAGTCAATTAGTTTGGCTGTCATACCAGTTTTAATCCCATAGGGGACAGCAGACAAAGACAAACAGTTTCATTCAAATATTGCTGCAGTTCAATTATCTAACCTATAAAATGTTTATTTTATTTACTATAATTTTCAGTATTACTAAACTTACAATTTTAATATAGATGGGACCATATAATTCCATCTTTTCTGATTATTTTAATATGAAATATGAGTATTGTTTCTAGCATCATATTAATAAGCAATTATACTGTAAATTATTTGGCTCTTCACAGAATCATTTCATTCAACATCCTGGCATTATATTGTATCTTAACGTGAACACAGTATACTTCATGTTTCTAATAATTTTTGAGTGTATAGATTTATGTTTATGACCAATATTCATAGGACATCTTGTTGTCTGAAAAATAAAGAAACAGATGTTGTTATTTTGAAATAAACATTTATACATTTATTATACAGCCATTTATAAAGCTCAGCAAGTATTTATCTTATATGTTACTGTTTCAGATCAATACATATATATCATACCCATATATATCTTTATACAAGATTGAAAATTATACAAGTTTGTATTTTAAAAATGAATTTCCGTTACAATATAATATGTGTTTCTACTCAGCTAGGGGCAATTAACAGGTCTGTGCTAATTACTGTATTTTCAAAATTTCTGTTTGTTTATCTGATTTATTCAAAGACTCTTTCTCCAAACCCCATGATATATGCTGGCTTGGTTGATTATCAGATCCATGTAATGACCTCATGTGGAGTGATGAGCTTCAAAGCTAATTTTTTTGTTCCTAGCTGAAGTATTGCAATCAGGAAAAATGGGGATTTTGGCTGGTCTTGAGACCAATTCACTTCAAAATGAAATATTAGATTCTATGATACATCTGTAGTTTATTTAATGTTACTCACAGATACCCTGACAGATTTAATTAATTTTGCTTCAATTCACAAGGTGCCTTCTCTGCTTCTTTTACTAGATGCAGAGAAGGCATTTGATAGGGTCAATTGGAATTACCTGTTTGAAATTTTACATACTGTTGGCATAGAAAGGACATCCACAGCATCTATACGCAGCATATTATTACTTTATACCATGTCATAAAGGATGATTTTAGGCACTTTTACTGTCGTAATTGGGAAGTTTAGGAATGCCATTCTGAACAAGTGACATCCTGTCATAGGACTCACACAGACGACACTTGGCCTGATCTCAAGTGGGACCAATAGAATATGGGGGCATACCTAATGTGTGGGAGACAATACACTACATCCAAATTGCTATGGCTACTGTGGAACCAGCAAATGGCATATCACATCTGCCAATACTTTCATTCTATCAATGTCCACTTTGTGTGCAATGGCAATATGGACATTATGAAAGTGTTTACGGAGTATCCTGGATCTACTCAGTGTGTGTGGCCATAGTTGGAAGCCAGCAGTGGCAGCAGGGAAGGATCAGTGTTCAGTACTTATGCACAGCATGCATACATACATTTACAATGGACAGTACAGGATTGGAGGTCCTTTTTAAATGCACTGTTCCTTGCCAAGTCGGCAGCGGCCCAGCTGTGCAGAGATTCTGTAGGCCCCTGCGCATTGCCAAAAGAAGTCTGTGAATGACACAGCAACAGTGCACTAAATCAGAAGTCCATGCTAAAAGTGCACTGCAATGGATTATTTTACTGAATGAGACGTATCAAGCAAATGTGGATAAACTTTGGCAACATCTTTTGGGACAAATAAAAGGTATATGTTCTTTGTAGACTTAGTATAATGACAGAATGTAAATTTAGCTCTGCACAACCCTGTGACCCATATGTACAGAAAGCACAAGAGAAAACACAAATGACAGGCCTCAGAAGTCACTCCAAATAAAGCACAATTTTTTTATTTATTTTTTACTAAAGTGCTTGAAGTATGACAAAAAAACATAATTTATTCTTACCTGATAAATTTATTTATGTCTTGACATGGTGAGTCCATGGATCATCTTAATTACTGTTGGGAATATCACTCCTGACCAGCAGGAGGAGGCAACGAGCACCACAGCAAAAGCTGTTAAATACCACTCCCCCTACCCACAATCCCCAGTCATTCGACCAAAGGGAATGGAGAAAGGAAGTAATCTAAGGTGCAGAGGTGCCTGAAGTTTATAGAGAAGCAAACTGTCCGAAAAACAGGGCGGGCCGTGGACTCACTGTGTCAAGAAATAAATAAATTTATCAGGTAAGAATAAATTATGTTTTCTTTCTAATGACACGGTGAGTCCACGGATCATCTTAATTACTGTTGGGAACCAATACCCATGCTAAAGGACACGGATGATAAGGGAGGGACAAGACAGTTAACCTAAAAAGAAGACACCACTGCTTGAAGAACCTTTCTCCCAAAAGAAGCCTCTGCTTAAGCAAAAGTATCAAATTTGTAAAATTTTGAAAAAGTATGCATAGATGACCAAGTCGCAGCCTTGCAAAGCTGATCTACAGAAGCTCCATTTTTGAAAGCCCAAGACGATGAAACAGCCCTCGTGGAATGAGCCGTGATTCTCTCAGGAGGCTGCTAACCAGCAGTCTCATATGCCAAGCGAATAACACTCCTCAACCAACAAGAAAGAGAAGTAGCCGTAGCTTTCTTATCCTTACGCTTTCCAGAAAAAACAACAAATAAAGAAGACTGCCGAAAATCCTTGTCTTGCACATTTCTGATGGTTCTAATGAATTGGCTTTTTGGAATAGAAGAAAAAACTATCTTAGGATGGTAGCTGTTATACTGAAGTAATGTGTTGTGATCAGTTGGCTTAACATACAGATCCGTGATAAGAACTGAATCTTTAAAACAAAATGCAGGCTATGGCTTCGCTATATCGATGATGTGTTTGGCGTATGGAGGGGCCCTGTAACATCTTTAATAGAGTTTGTAGAGGATCTTAACAAATGTACTGACAGCTTGAGATTTACATTAAATTTTTCCTACACTTCTGTGAATTACCTTTATACTGTTATATACAAAAAAGATTCAGTTCTTATAATGGATCTGTATGTTAAGCCAACTGATCGCAACACATTACTTCAGCATAACAGCTACCATCCTAAGAAAGTTTTTTACTCTATTCCAAAAAGCCAATTCATTAGAACCATCAGAAATGTGCAAGACAAGGATATGCAAGGCATTAGACTAGCCTGCTCTCCTTTCTGCTTGTCTCTCCCATGCCACAGCCACTGCCCTCCCCCAGCCTACCAGCACAGCACAGGTAACTCCCTTTGTTAACTTTCTCCCTACAGCCACTGCCCTGCCCCCCGCCTCCCAGCACCTATTTAATGGAAGTTGCTGCTGCCTTACTCTGAGACTGCAGCCTCTTCTAGTCTACTCTCCTTTCTGTTTGTCTCTCCCATGCCACAGCCACTGCCCTCCCCCCGCCTACCAGCACAGCACAGGTAACTCCCTTTGTTAACTTTCTCCCTACAGCCACTACCCCAGCCTCCCAGCCCTCCCACCTCCCAGCCACCACGCATTACAGACGAACACCATAGGACCCTTCACCTGCCGCAACTGCACCTTCTCCTCCCTCCGAACCACTAACCTGCCAGTCACCTTACACGCCTTCTCCTCCCTCCGAACTACTAACCTGCCAGTCACCTCACGCAAAATCAACCGCAACCACCTCAACTGCATCCTCCTCAACACCCGCTCCGTCCGCAAGCACGCCGTCAAAATCTGGAACCTGCTCAACTCCACCTCCCCAGATGTTGCCTTCCTTACTGAAACCTGGCTGAACCCCACATCAACGCCGGACATCGCCATCCCCAATGGATACAAGATCTCCCACAAGGACCGCAGCAACCGACCGGGGAGAGGCATCGCCATCGTCCACAAACACTCCCTCCACGTCACAACCAGCTCCGACTACCACTCACCAGGCTTGGAACACCTACACTTCAAGATCCAGGTCAGTCCCAACACTACCCTCTGTGGCACCCTCATCTCCAGACCTCCCAGACCTCATCCTGCCTTCTGTGACTCCATCACAGACCTCATCGCTTCCCACGCCCTCTCCTCAACAGACTACATCCTCCTCGGTGACCTCAACTTCCACCTAGACAACCCCAATGACCACAACACCACTGCCAACCTCTTAGAAAACCTTGGAACCATCGGACTAAAGCAACTGGTCAACTCCCCAACCCACTTAGCCGGAGACACACTCGACCCTATCTTCTCTGCAGGCAACCACATCTCAGTCAACCACATCACCAAACTCCATTGGACCGGCCACCATTGCATACATTTTTCCTTCAACAAACCCACCGCACACCTCCAACAGCACCACCCACCCCCAGCAACCTCCACAGATGCCAACTGCTCTGCCCGCAACCTCCACCACTGGCTCACAGACTGCGCCAACACCCTCGCCCCTCTCAAGAAACCGTCCAACCGCCAACCCACCAACAAGGCTAGTTGGTTCACCCCTGCCCTTAAGGACTCCAAATGCCACTGCAGGTGATTGGAAAGGACCTGGAGATCCAGCAAGACCCCCTCAAATAAAACAGCCTACAAAGAAGCCATCACTACCCACCACCACCTCATCAAAACCACCAAGAAGACAGCCATCCAAGATAGAATCAATGACAACGTCCACAACAGCAAGGAGCTATTCACAGTTATCAAGGAATTCTCCAATCCCAACAGCGACACCAAATGACATCCCGCCCTCCCAGGACCTCTGCGATAACCTTGCAATGTACTTCCACCGCAAGATCATCGACATCTATGACAGCTTCGCGCCCAAGAACTCACCCACCACCGCCTACCCACCAACTCCCACCGATACCTCACCCAAATACACCACCGCCTACCCCCCACTGACCATCCGGAGCCCCCTTACCACAGAGGACACCATCAGAATCATGAGATCGATCCACTCCGGAGCACCCTCTGACCCGTGCCTGCATCACATTTTCAACAAAGCGGGTGACATCATTGCCCCCAAGCTCTGCAGCACCATCAACTGCTCCATCGAAACCGGCACCTTCCCAGATGACTGGAAGCACGCAGAATTAAAACCCCTACTGAAAAAACCCACGGCTGACCCCAATGATCTGAAGAACTACCGTCCAATCTCTTTGCTCCCCTTTGCGGCCAAAGTCATCGAGAAGTCCATCAACATGCAACTCGTTGACTACATCGAAGCCAACCACACCCTGGACCCCTCCCAATCGGGTTTCAGGAGCAACCTCAGCACGAGACCGCCCTCCTCGCCACCACAGACGACAGCCTCGCCCTACTCGACCAAGGAGAGACCGCCGCCCTCATTCTCCTAGACCTCTCAGCAGCATTCGACACTGTCTCCCACCTCACCCTCCGCAACCGACTACACGATGCCGGCATACGCGACAAAGCCCTGGAATGGATCACCTCCTTCCTCACCGGCAGAACCTAGAAAGTTAGACTCCCACCCTTTACCTCCGAGCCCACAGAAATCAGCTGCGGTGTACCCCAAGGCTCTTCGCTGAGCCCCACCCTATTCAACATCTACATGGCCCCACTCTCCGCCATCGCCCGACGACACAACCTCAACATCATCTCCTACGCCGACGACACCCAGCTAATCATCTCACTCACCAGTGACCCCACCACTGCCAAGAGAAACGTCCACGAAGGGCTGACAGCAGTCACCACCTGGATGAACTACAATTACCTAAAGCTGAACGCAGACAAGACCGAAGTCCTCCTCCTCGGTCCCACCACATCCGCTTGGAATAACTCATGGTGGCCCACAGCCCTCGGACACCCTCCAACCCCCACCGACCATGCACGAAATCTAGGCGTCATCCTGGACTCATCGCTCTCCATGGACCGGCAAATCAACACCGTCTCTTCTGCATGCTTCCACACACTTCACCTGCTGCGAAAGATCTTCAAATGGATCCCAACCGAGACCAGGGAGACTGTCACTCACGCCCTCATCAGCAGCCGACTGGACTATGGCAATGCACTCTACGCCGGCACCACCATCAAGCTCCAAAAGAGACTACAGCGCATCCAGAACTCCTCGGCCAGACTAATCCTTGACATCCCTCATCAATGCCACATCACCAAACACCTGCGGGACCTTCACTAGCTCCCCATCAACAAAAGAATAACCTTCAAGCTTCTCACCCACGCATTCAAGGCCCTCCACAACATCGGTCCCGAATACTTGAACCACTGCGTTACCTTCTACACCCCTACCAGACAACTTCGATTGGCCGACCAGGCCCTCGCTGTCATCCCCCGCATCAGAAAAACCACAGCGGGAGGCATATCCTTCTCTCACCTGGCAGCCAAGACTTGGAACACCCTCCCGCTGCACCTCAGACAAGCTACCACCCTAACTAAGTTCAGAAAGGACCTCAAGACCTGGCTCTTCGACTGAACTGCAACCCTCAGCACCTTGAGACCCTTACGGGTGAATAGCCGCGCTTTACAAGAACCCAATAAATAGATAGATTAGACTTGAGGAAATGGCTGACAAATTTAAGGAAAGAGGATATCCCCCATGTATGATCACTAGGTGTAAAAATGAAGTTTTACATGACACAAAGGTAAAGATAAAAAAGGACACTAAACGTGTCATTTTTTCCCTTTGAGTTCAATACACACAGTGATCATATTGCCAACATTATAAAGAAACACTGGTATCTTTTAGGTAAGTTTAACCCCCATATACCTGAATTTAAGGTTCCTCATAAGCACTCCTATAGAAGGGTTAAAAACATTAGGGACACTTTAGTTAAGGCTAACATAGGTAGAGCTAATACAAATAGAATTACTTATCTTACAACTTCTAAGAAAGGTTCATACCCCTGCCTTCATTGTGCGCAATGTAATGCTATGATAAAAGGTAAACACATAGCACAAACTAATGATAGAAGAATTTGAGAAATGAATGGTTATTACACCTGTGATACAGATTTTGTGGTTTACCTATTAAAATGTCCTTGTGGGAGGGGTTATGTAGGGGAAACGACACGCCCCATTAGAGATAGGATTAGTGGACCTAAATCCTTAATTAGATGCCAAGACAGAACACTCCCAGTCTCTTCCCATTTCTTAGAAATGGGACACACTGTCAGTCAACTTAGGTTCCAAATAATTGACCATATTCCAAAACTGAGGAGAGCAGGCAATAGGGAACTGGAAATAAAAAAGAGAGAGGTATGGTGGATTCAACATCTTAAAACTCTGCATCCTGTAGGTCTAAACAGAGATTATGATCTCCATTTGTTTTTATAAATTATAGTTCTTCACATCTATATAAGTATTTTAAATTTTGGATCTCATGATCGAAATATGCATCACTGCTCATGTGTTTAACTTTACCTATGTGTTTAACATTCTCTAAACTAGGAAAAAACATAATTTATGTAAGAACTTACCTGAAAAATTCATTTCTTTCATATTGGCAAGAGTCCATGAGCTAGTGACATATGGGATATACAATCCTACCAGGAGGGGCAAAGTTTCCCAAACCTCAAAATGCCTATAAATACACCCCTCACCACACCCACAATTCAGTTTAATGAATAGCCAAGCAGTGGGGTGATAAAGAAAGGAGTAGAAAGCATTATTTAGACAGCAGGCCTTTTTGCAGTAATGTTAATTCATCAGTTTGTAACTTGTCATGCTCTTTTATTGTTGTGACTTTTCTTCTTTTTTTTACCATTTGAAAAATAATAAAAATTTGAATATAAAAAAAAAAAAAAGAAAGGAGTAGAAAGCATCAACAAAGGAAATTTGGAAATAATTGTGCTTTATACAAAAAATCATAACCACCATAAAAAGGGTGGGCCTCATGGACTCTTGCCAATATGAAAGAAATGAATTTATCAGGTAAGTTCTTACATAAATTATGTTTTCTTTCATGTAATTGTCAAGAGTCCATGAGCTAGTGACATATGGGATATCAATACCCAAGATATGGAGTCTTCCACTCAAGAGTCACTAGAGAGGGAGGGAATAAAATAAAAACAGCCATATACCGCTGAAAAAATTAGTCCACAACCCAAAAAAATAAGTTTATTTCCATTTGAAAGAAAAAAACTTAAATCAAAAGCAGAAGAATCAAACTGAAACAGCTGCCTGAAGAACTTTTCTACCAAAAACTGCTTCCGAAGAAGCAAATACATCAAAACGGTAGAATTTAGTAAATGTACGCAAAGAGGACCAAGTTGCTGCTTTGCAAATCTGATCAACTGAAGCTTCATTCTTAAAAGCCCATGAAGTGGAGACTGATCTAGTAGAATGAGCTGTAATTCTATGAGGCGGGGCTTGACCCGACTCCAAATAAGCTTGAAGAATCAAAAGCTTTAACCAAGAGGCCAAGGAAATAGCAGAGGCCTTCTGACCTTTCCTAGGAAAATATAACAAATAGACTAGAAGTCTTCCTGAAATCTTTAGTAGCTTCAACATAATATTTCAAAGCTCTCACCACATCCAAAGAATGTAAGGATCTTTCCAAAGGATTCTTAGGATTAGGAGACAAGGAAGGGACAACAATTTCTCTACTAATGTTGTTAGAATTCACAACCTTAGGAAAAAATTCAAAAGAAGTCGGCAAAACCGCCTTATCCTGATGAAAAATCAGAAAAGGAGATTCACAAGAAAGAGCAGATAGCTCAGAAACTCTTCTAGCAGAAGAGATGGCCAAAAGGAACAACACTTTCCAAGAAAGTAGTTTAATGCCCAAAGAATGCATAGGCTCAAATAGAGGAGCCTGTAAAGCCTTCAGAACCAAATTAAGACTCCAATGAGGAGAAATTGATTTAATGACAGGCTGAATACGAACTAAAGCCTGTACAAAACAGTGTATATCAGGAAGTATAGCAATCTTTCTGTGAAATAAAACAGAAAGAGCAGAGATTTGTCCTTTCAAGGAACTTGCAGACAAAACCTTATCCAAACCATCCTGAAGAAACTGTAAAATTTTTGGAATTCTAAAAGAATGCCAAGAAAATTTATGAGAAGAACACCATGAAATGTAAGTCTTCCAAACTCTATAATAAATCTTTCTAGAAACAGATTTGCGAGCTTGTAACATAGTATTAATCACTGAGTCAGAGAAACCTCTATGACTTAGAACTAAGCGTTCAATTTCCATACTTTCAAATTTAATGATTTGAGATCCTGATGGAAAAACGGACCTTGAGATAGTAGGTCTGGCCGTAACGTAAGTAGCCAAGGCGGGCAACTGGACATCCGAACCAGATACGCATACCAAAACCTGTGTGGCCATGCTGGCGCCACCAGCAACACAAATTATTGTTCCATGATGATTTTGGAAATCACTCTTGGAAGGAGAACTAGAGGCGGGAAGATGTAAGCAGGATGATAACGCCAAAGAAGTGTCAGCGCATCCACTGCTTCAGCCTGAACATCCCTGGACCTGGACAGGTATCTGGGAAGTTTCTTGTTTAGATGAGAGGCCATGAGATCTATCTCTGCAAGACCCCACATCTGAACAAACTGAGAAAACACATCTGGATGGAGGGACCACTCCCCTGGATGTAAAGTCTGGCGGCTGATATAATCCGCTTCCCAATTGTCTACACCTGGGATATGCACCGCAGAGATTAGACAGGAGCTGGATTCCGCCCAAACAAGTATTTGAGATACTTCTGTTATAGCTTGGGGACTGTGAGTCCCACCCTGATGATTGACATATGCCACTGTTGTGATATTGTCTGTCTGAAAACAAATGAACGATTCTCTCTTTAACAGAGGCCAAAACTGAAGAGCTCTGAGAATTGCACAGAGTTCTAAAATATTTAATGGTAATCTCACCTCTTGAGATTTCCAAACCCCTTGTGCTGTCAGAGATCCCCAAACAGCTCCCCAACCTGAGAGACTCACATCTGTTGTGATCACAGTCCAGGTTGGCCGAACAAAAGAAGCCCCTTGAACTAAACGATGGTGATCTATCCACCATGTCAGAGAGTGTCGTACATTGGGATTTAAGGATATTAATTGTGATATCTTTGTATAATCCCTGCATCATTGATTCAGCATACAAAGCTGAAGAGGTGTCATGTGAAAACGAGCAAAGGAGATTGCATCCGATACTGCAGTCATGAGACCTAAAACTTCCATGCACATAGCCACTGAAGGGAATGACTGAGACTGAAGGTGCCGGCAGGCTGCAACCAATTTTAAAAGTCTCTTGTCTGTTAGAGAGAGAGTCATGGACACTGAATCTATCTGGAAGCCTAAAAAGGTGACCCTTGTCTGAGGAATCAAGAAACTCTTTGGTAAATTGATCCTCTAACCATGTTTCCGAAGAAACAACACTAGTTGATTTGTGTGAGATTCTGCAGAACGTAAAGACTGAGCTAGTACCAAGATATCGTCCAAAAAGGAAACACTGCAATACCCTGTTCTCTGATTACTGAGAGTAGGGCACCCAGAACCTTTAAAAAGATTCTTGAAGCTGTTGCTATGCCAAATGGAAGAGCAACAAATTGGTAATGCTTGTCTAGAAAAAAGAATCTCAGAAACTGATAATGTTCTGGATGAATCGGAATATGAAGGTATGCATCCTGCAAGTCTATTGTGGACATATAATGTCCTTGCTGAAAAAAAGGCAGAATAGTCCTTATAGTCACCATCTTGAAAGTTGGTACTCTTACATAACGATTCAAAATTTTCAGATCCAGAACTGGTCTGAATAAATTTTCCTTCTTTGGGACAAAAGAATAGATTTGAATAAAACCCCAAACCTTGTTCCAGAAGAGGAACTGGCATGATTACCCCTGAAGACTCCAGGTCTGAAACACACTTCAGGAAAGCCTGAGCTTTTACTGGATTTTACTGGGATACGTGAGAGAAAAAATCTTCTCACAGGAGGTCTTACTCTGAATCCTATTCGATACCCTTGAGAGACAATGCTCTGAATCCATTGATTTTGAACAGATTTTATCAAAATATCCTTGAAAAACCTTAATCTGCCCCCTACCAGCTGAACTGGAATGAGGGCCGCACCTTCATGCGGACTTAGGGGCTGACTTTGGTTTCCTAAAAGGCTTGTATTTATTCTAATTTGAGGAAGGCTTCCAATTGGAGGCAGATTCCTTGGGGGAAGGATTGAATTTTTGTTCCTTATTCTGAGGAAAGGAACGAAAACAGTTAGAAGCCTTATATTTACCCTTAGGTTTTTTTTTATCCTGAGGCAGAAAAAACTCCCTTTCCCCCAGTAAAAGTTGAAATAATAGAATCCAACTGAGAACCAAATAAATTATTACCTTGGAAAGAAAGAGATAGTAATCTTAGAAATAGATGTCATATCAGCATTCCAGGATTTAAGCCACAAAGCTCTTCTAGCTAAAATAGCTAAAGACATGGATCTAACATCACTTTTGATAATATCAAAAAATAGCATCATAAATAAAATGATTAGCATATTGCAGTAAGCGAATAATGCTAGATAAGTCAGAATCCAATTCCTGTTGCGCTAATTCTCCACCCATAAAGCTGATGCAGCCGCAACATCAGCCAAAGAAATTGCTGGTCTAAGAAGATGACCTGAATATAAATAGGCCTTCCTTAGATAAGATTCAAGCTTCCTATCTAAAGGATCCTTAAAGGAAGTACTATCTTCCATAGGAATAGTGGTACGTTTAGCAAGAGTAGAAATAGCCCCATCAACTCTGGGGATCTTTTCCCAAAACTCTATAGATTTTGCTGGTAAAGGATATAATTTTTTAAACCTTGAAGAATGAATAAAAGAAGTACCTGGCTTATTCCATTCCTTTAGAAATCATTTCAGAAATAGCCTCAGCAATAGGAAAAACCCCTGGAGAAACCACAGGAGGTTTAAAAACAGCATTTAAACGTTTATTAGACTGAACGTCAAGAGGACTGGTTACCTCAATATCCAAAGTAATTAACACTTCTTTAATAAAGAACGCATATACTCAATTTTAAATAAATAAGTAGATTTGTTAGTGTCAATGTCTGAGGAAGGATCTTCTGAATCAGATAGATCCTCATCAGAAGAGGATAAATTATTATGTTGTTGGTCATTTGAAATTTCATCAGCTAAATGAGAAGTTTTAAAAGACCTTTTACGTTTATTAGAAGGTGGAAATGCAGACAAAGCCTTCAGAATAGAATCAGAAAAAAATTCTTTAAAATTTACAGGTATATCATGCACATTAGAAGTTGAAGAAACTGCAACTGGCAATGTACTATTACTAATGGATACACTATCTGCATGTAAAAGTTTATCATGATAACTATTACAAATGACATTCGGCGAGATAATTTCTACAATTTTACAACAAATGCACTTAGCTTTGGTTGAACCGATGTCACGCAGCAATGTTCCAGTAGAAGCTTCTGAGGCAGGATCATGTTGAGACATCTTGCAAAATGTAAGATAAAAAACAACATATAAAGCAAACTTATCTATTTCCTTATATGACAGTTTCAGGAATGGGAAAAAATGCAAATAGCCTAGCCCTCTGATAGAAAAAAGCAAGAGGGAAACATCAATGGGGTATTGAAATAATAAAAAAGTTTTGCGCCAAGTATGACGCACAACGTAACTAAACTTTTTTGGCGGCAAAAAAATAACCAGAAATGACACACTCGCGTCACTAATGACGCAACAGTTTGAAAGGTCTCGGCATCAAGTATGACGCCGGAAGTGACGAACTTGCGTCATAGACGTACTTTTCCGCGCCAAAAAATTTTCGCGCCAAGAATGACGCAATAAAGTTTAACATTTGTCGCACCCGCGAGCCTAATACCGCCCGCAATTTGTAAGAAGTAGTCAATTGAAAAAAAGACTAAACCCCAGGTAAGAAATACATTTCATATATAAAAGATGTTTATATTCCCCAAATATGAAACTGACAGTCTGCAGAAGGAAATACATGAACCTGACTCATGGCAAATATAAGTACAATACATATATTTAGAACTTTATATAAATGCATAAAGTGCCAAACCATAGCTGAGGTGTCTTAAGAAATAAAAAACTTACTTACCAAAAGACACCCATCCACATATAGCAGATAGCCAAACCAGTACTAAAACAGTTATTAGTAGAGGTAATGGTAAATTGAGAGTATATCGTCGATCTGAAAAGGGAGGTAGGAGATGAATCTCTACGACCGATAACAGAGAACCTATGAAATATACCCCCGTTAGGGAAATCATCGTATTCAATAAGTGATACTCCCTTCACGTCCCTCTGACATTCGCTGTACTCCGAGAGGAATCGGGCTTCAACAATGCTGAGAAGCGCATATCAACGTAGAAATCTTAGCACAAACTTACTTCACCACCTCCATAGGAGGCAAAGTTTGTAAAACTGAATTGTGGGTGGGGTGAGGGGTGTATTTATAGGCATTTTGAGGTTTGGGAAACTTTGCCCCTCCTGGTAGGATTGTATATCCCATATGTCACTAGCTCATGGACTCTTGCCAATTACATGAAAGAAAAATGTTGTCAAATTGTTCAATATGAGTAATATATGAATTTGTCCTGCAGATGGCAGTATAAACATTCACACTTGGTTAATAATGTTTGGCTTTTATGGCGTCTGTGTTACCCGAAACGTTGCTGTCTTTTCATGATGACACCTCAATAAAGGTTTTTCCAATTTTATGAAACAGTGCTGGAGCCATTTGCCTTTTTCCTTTGGATATATATATATATATATATATATATATATACAGTGTATATATATATATATATATATATATATATATACAGTGTATATATATATATATATATATATATATAACATAATTTATGTAAGAACTTACCTGATAAATTCATTTCTTTCATATTAGCAAGAGTCCATGAGTTAGTGACGTATGGGATATACATTCCTACCAGGAGGGGCAAAGTTTCACAAACCTTAAAATGCCTATAAATACACCCCTCACCACACCCACAATTCAGTTTAACGAATAGCCAAGAAGTGGGGTGATAAAAAAAGGAGCGAAAGCATCAAAAAAATAAGGAATTGGAATAATTGTGCTTTATACAAAAAATCATAACCACCACAAAAAAGGGTGGGCCTCATGGACTCTTGCTAATATGAAAGAAATGAATTTATCAGGTAAGTTCTTACATAAATTATGTTTTCTTTCATGTAATTAGCAAGAGTCCATGAGCTAGTGACGTATGGGATAATAAATACCCAAGATGTGGAACTTCCACGCAAGAGTCACTAGAGAGGGAGGGATAAAATAAAGACAGCCAATTCCGCTGAAAAATTAATCCACTACCCAAATCAAAAAAGTTTCAATTTTTATAATGAAAAAAACTGAAAATATAAGCAGAAGAATCAAACTGAAACAGCTGCCTGAAGTACCATTCTACCAAAATTGCTTCTAAAGAAGAGAAAACATCAAAAATGGTAGAACATAGTAAAAGTATGCAAAGAAGACCAAGTCATTGCTTTGCAAATCTGATCAACAGAAGCTTCATTCTTAAAAAGCCCAGGAAGTAGAAAATTACCTAGTAGAATGAACCATAATCTTCCGAGGCGGGAATCCATCCGACTGCAAATAAGCAAAAAGTTTAAGCAAGATGCCAAATAAATGGCAGAAGCCTTTTGACCTTCCTAACACCAGAAAAGATAACTAATAGACTAGAAGACTATCTGAAATCTGAATAGCTTCAACATAAGATTTCAAAACTCTTACCATATCCAAAGAATGTAAGAATCTTACCAAAGAAGTCTTAGGAAAGACAATAATTCCTCCCTAATGTTGATAGAAAACACAACTTTAGGTAAGAATTGAAATGAGGATAGCAAAAACCACCTTATCCTGATGAAAAAATCAGAAAAAGGAGACTCACAAGAAAGAACAGATAATTAAAAATTGTTCTAGCTGAAGAGATGTCTAAAAAGAACAATACTTTCCATGAAAGTAAATATGTCTAGAGAAAACATATGCTCAAATAGAAGAGCCTGTAAAGCCTTAGAACCAAATTAAAACTCCAAGGAGGAGAAATTGGCTTAATGACAGGTTTGATAAGAACCAAAGCCTGAACAAAATAATGAATAACAGGAAGGAACATTGCCTTACCCTGATGAAAAATCAGAAAAGGAGATCCACAAGAAAGAGCAGAAAACTCAGAAACTCTTCTAGCAGAAGAGATAACTAAAAGGAACAATACTTTCCAAGAAAGTAATTTAAATGTCCAGAGAACGCAAAGGTTCAAACGGAGGAGCCTGTAAAGCCCTCAGTACCCAATTGAGACTCCAAGGAGGAGATATTGACTTATTGACAGGCTTGATACAAACCAAAGCCTGTACAAAACAATGAATATCAGAATGAATAGCAATCTTTCTGTGAAAAAGAACAGAAAGAGTAGAGATTTGTCCTTTCAAAGAACTTGCAGACAAAACCTTATCTAAACCAACCTGAAAAATTGTAAAATTCTAGGAATTCTAAAAGAATGCCAAAAGAATTTATGAGAAGAACACCAAGAAATGAAAGTCTTCCAAACTCGATAATAAATCTTTCTAGATTTACAAACCTGTAACATAGTATTAATCACTGAGTCAGAGAAACCTCTATGACTAAGAATCAAACGTTCAATCTCCTTCAAATTAAATGATTTGAGATCCTGATGGAAAAATGGGCCGTGAGATAGAAGGTCTGGTCTTAACGGAAATGTCCAAGGTTGGCAACTGGCCATCCGAATGAGATCCGCATACCAAAACCTGTGAGGCCATGCTGGAACCACCAGCAGTACAAACGAATGCTCCATTAGAATTTTGGAAGAACTAGAGGCGGAAGATATAGACAGAATAATAATTCCAAGGAAGTGTCAATGCATACGCTATTTCCGCCTGAGGATCCCCGGACCTGAAATAGGCCCCTGGGAAGTTCCTTGTTAAGACGAGAGGCCAACAGATCTATTTCTGGAAGCCCTCACATCTGAAAAATTGGAAAACATATCTGGGTAAAGACCATTCTCCCGGATGTAAAGCTTGATTAACAGAGATAATCCGCTTCCCAAACGACTATACCTGGGAAAGGGACCCCAGAATTTAGATAGGAGCTGGATTTAGCCCAAGCAAATATCCGAGATACTTTTGTCACAGTCTAAAGACTGATAGTCACACCCTGATGATTGACATACACCACAGATGTGATAATGTCTGAAAAAAACAATAAACGTCTCTTCTTCAAAAGAAACCAACTGAAGAACTCTGGGAATGCACGGAGTTCCAAAATATCAAATGGTAATCTCGCCTCCTGAGATTTCCAAACCCCTTGTGCTGACAGAGAACCTCAGACAGCCTCCCAACCTAAAAGACTCGCATCTATAGAGATCATGGTCCAGGTTGAAAGAATCCAAGAGACCTGTAGAACTAAATGATGGTGATCTTAACCACCGAATCAAAGATAGATAAACATAGAATTCGAAGATTTAAAAAGTGAAATCCTAGAATCCCTGCACCAATATGCAGCATAAAAAACTGGAAAGGTTTTCTATGAAAATGAGCAAAGGGAAATTAATCCAATGCTGCAGCCATAAGACCTAAATTTCCATGCATATATATCAACTGAAGGAAATAATAGAGACTGAAGGTACCGACAGACGGAACCCAATAAGAAAAAAATCACTTATCTGTTAGAGACAAAGACAGTGACACAATTTATCTGGAAACCTAAAAAAGGTGACCCTTGTGTGAGGAATCAAGAGCTTTTGATAAAAAGATCCTCTAACCATGTCTTGAAAAAACAAAGTTGAATCATATGAGATTCCGTAGTCTCAGAAAATAAAAATAATCTGAATGAAAACAGAAATGAAGATATGCATCTATTGTATCTAATGAAAACAAATAATGCTATCACTGACCAAAAAAAGTCAGAATAGACCATATAAATACCAATCTAAAAGATGGTACATTTATAAAATAAAAAGATTTTCCATCTTTGGAACAATGAATAGTTTTGAATAAAACCCCAAAACCCAGATCCTAAAAAAGGAACTGGAATAAATACCCCAGAAGATTCCAGATCTGAGCAGCGCTTGATCCTCAACAGGTGATCAACCGCACTTCAACATTACCCAAAATATATGGGACTGAAACACATTAAGGAAAGTGTTAGCCTTACTGGAATATAATAGAGAGAAAAAGACTTCTCACAGACGGTTTTACTTCAAATTTTATTTTGTACCCAAAATCTAAGAATTTTGGACCGAATAGAACCAAAAAAACTTCTAATTAAAAACATGTTACTTGGGTAAGAATTTAGAATTTTGTTCTTTAGTAAGAACAACCAAACTAAAATAAGCTTAAAGTTTTAGTCTAAGAACTTAATCTTGAAGCCCAGAGTAACAGTTAAGAAATGAATCCAATATGAATCAAATAATTGATTATCTTGGAAAAAAAGAAATAAGGATTTTTTAGAAATCACAAAATTTCTCCTAGCTAAAAACAGCTAAAGACATAGATTAAACCTCATTTGTGAAAATATTCAATTAAAATGAAGAAACAAATAAAATTATTAGCATGTTAATCCAATTAAGGGACCAGCCAACACACCGGACTTGCATAAACAAAAATGCAAGACAACAAGACAAATGCAACAGCACCCAGTCTGAACCTCAAATGAGCAGAAGACTTTGTCCCTTAACAATGCTAAATAATACATAATCCAAATAAATTACAGGTCCAAGAAAAGTACCTGAAAATAAAAAAATTTCCTTAAATAGGATACAACCATTTAAAAAGAAAATAAATACTATTTTGCTATAGAAACAAAAGCATAATTTAGCAGGAGTAGAGATAGCCCCATTAAATTGCAGAACCCTCAAAATTGAATTTAACTGCCGGCAAAGAATATAATTTAAAACCTTTGAAGAAAATTGTCATCCTATTCCATTCCCTAGTATGAAGGAATGGAAAAAAACCTCTGAAGACACAGAAGATAAAATAAGCAGAAATAAAATGTTAGCTAGTTTTGAAAAAGAACTAGTTACCTCAATATCCAAAATAATCAACACCTTTTCAACAAAAAAACAAATGTACTCTAATAAAAAATAAAAAAGTAGATTTGTTAGTGTCAATATCTGATGAAGAAAAGTTCTGAAAGAGAAAAAACATCATCAGAGAAGGATAATTCAGTATGTTGTTGGTCATTTGAAACTTCATCAAAAATAAGTTTGAAAAAGACCTAAAATTTTTTAATAGAAGGCGCAAAGTCAGACAAAGCCTTTAACCTAGAATCAGAAAAATATTCTTATAAATTTTCTAAGTATATCTTGTACATAAGATGTAAAAAGAAAAGCAATACATAAAGCATAAATACTAATGGATTCTGCATGTAAAAGTTTATCATGATAACTTATTACAAACCAAAGCTAAAGATAAAGATTCATAACATCTAAAATAAATTAACTTAGCTTTGGTAGGACTACTTAGTCAACAGGAATCCCTCAGTATGTTCTGATCCAGTAATAATTTATGGAAAATCTTGCAATATGTAATAGAAAAAAACAACATATAAAGCAAAATTATCAAATTCCTTAAATGACAGTTTCAGGAATGGGGAAAAATGCAAAACAAACAAGCCTCTAGCAACCAGAAGCAACAAAAAAGTGAGACTTAAATAATGTGAAAAAAAGTGTCGCCAAGTATGACGCCCACATTTTTTGGCGCCAAGTATGACGCCCACATTTTTTGGCGCCAAGTATGACGCCCACACTTTTTGGCGCAAAAAACGTTTGTAACACACATGCGTCAAAAATGACGCAACCACGTGTAAACTTCTGGCGTCAACTATGGCGCCGGAGATGACAAAAAAGTTTGCGCCAAGAATGACGCAATAAATTGAAGCATTTTCTGCCCCCGCGAGCCTAACAGCCGCAAGGAAAAAAGTCAATTAGAAAATTTCTTTAAGGTAAGAAAAAATATTTATTCATATGCTTTTTCCCAAATAATGAAACTGACAGTCTGAAAAAAGGAATACTGATTATCCTGAATCATGGCAAATATAAGTTTAAAGACATATATTTAGAACTTTACGTATAAAGTGCCCAACCATAGCTTAGAGTGTCACAAAAAATAAGACTTACTTACCCCAGGACACTCATCTACATATAGCAGATAGCCAAACCAGTACTGAAACGAGAATCAGTAGAGGTAATGGTATATAAGAGTATATCGTCGATCTGAAAAGGGAGGTAAGAGATGAATCTCTACGACCGATAACAGAGAAGCTATGAAATAGATCCCGTAGAAGGAGACCATTGAATTCAAATAGGCAATACTCTCTTCACATCCCTCTGACATTCACTGCACTCTGAGAGGAAAACCGGGCTCCAGCCTGCTGCGAAGCGCATATCAACGTAGAATCTAGCACAAACTTACTTCACCACCTCCACGGGAGGCAAAGTTTGTAAAACTGAATTGTGGGTGTGGTGAGGGGTGTATTTATAGGCATTTTAAGGTTTGGGAAACTTTGCCCCTCCTGGTAGGAATGTATATCCCATACGTCACTAGCTCATGGACTCTTGCTAATTACATGAAAGATATATATATATATATATATATATATATATATATATATAATGATACTAGGGCAGGGGGCACTCAGAATGCTAATGGGTACTGTGTTATGTGCTAGCAATCCAAAAAATATATATAAAATATTATAAAGAAAGAGCTCTACTATATTTTAGAGAGCTAAAGCGGATTACAGGCCGCACCATATCACACCCACACTTAATTAATAAAGGGGATATCCTGAACAGGTATGCTGAACATATATATATTTTTATTAAAACAAAGCCAAAAACAAATACTGTAAAAGTGGCCAATAACACAATTCAAGTGTAGTGCACTACCAACAGGTAATATTACTAGCATGCTATGGAATTTTGAGCCGGCTCATAAAAGTTCATCTCTGCTACCGGGCACTTGAGTGTTAATACACGCTCCGGTTTTTGTGAATATGCCGTCCTTGATTCTCCATAATTATTTATTCACTAATCCGGTACCGGATTTGAAAGATATATGCGAGAGTCAATGTGTGGCAAACTAAACAACCAGTTGCTCCAATCACATATGCTGCATTCCAGCAATCCTCAGGGTACAAGGCTTACTGCTGCACGGCTTACCTTCACTTCATTCACACACTCAACGGGTATTTACCAGACTGGAACTCTTCCGCGGTGTGTCTCACTGTGATGTATACGGCCGATGCAGCTCTTCACTTGCCCAGATTATAACACTTGATATTGTTATCGCCAACCTCACAGCTGTTTCACCATGCTGGCGTCCTCCACGCTGTGTCTGTTCCAAACATTATGCGTTTCGCCCCTCCCCCTTTGCGGGCTGAACTCAGGGCTTCATCAGATCAGATGAGCCGGCTCAAAAATCCATAGCATGCTAGTAATATTACCTGTTGGTAGTGCACTACACTTGAATTGTGTTATTGGCCACTTTTACAGTATTTGTTTTTGGCTTTGTTTTAATAAAAATATATATATGTTCAGCATACCTGTTCAGGATATCCCCTTTATTAATTAAGTGTTTGTGTGATATGGTGCGGCCTGTAATCTTTAGCTCTCTAAAATATAGTAGAGCTCTTTCTAATATTTTTTTTATATATATATATATATATATATATATATATATATTATTTTTTTTTATCAATTTATATTACTATCTCAAAGTGTTTAATGTCCCTTTAAGGAATGGAAGACCTTTAAATGCATTGAAATACCAAAACTCTTTAAGACAGTAAGCAGCAGGGAAATCGTATACCCTAATGAAAAATTGGGTTTGAGGTTTTGGACTTTCTTAGCCCTTACATAAAGTGTTCATTGTAGCTGTTGAATCAAGCTAGCTGATTTTCAGGCCTGGTTTGAAGTCTGTAGTAAATATAATTTGCATAAAGAGTTGGTTTGTTAACACAAAGTTTATGTATTGAATTTCCATTAAGGGACAGCTAAAACCATGATTTTCTTAGATTTTTTTATTTTTAGTAAATTCCATCATAATTATGAAGTTGTACTATTTAATATTATACAACATGCCTGCTAATTTTTAACTTAATGTATATTTACTGATATCGGACAACACAAATAAGCATCCTTTTAACCTCAGGAATAAAAACACCATAGTATCTTTATTGTACATGTAGCGTTTTTCTGCTCACCCTAAACAAATTCACTTATCAGAATTACAGAGGTTGTCGGTTATTTATCAGCGGCACTTATGTCAGCAAGATAACACATTATTTTATAGCAATGTGACACACTCTTGTTTCCTTTATCGCTCATAAGTATTTTGGTATTTTAGTATCAGCAGACGTGTCATTTTTATGGAAGACAAGAGTAGTTCACACATTCCTCCCCTGGCTTACAGTGTGAACATTATTTATAGCTTTTTACTTATGGTTGCCCTATAATAAGTGTGGACATACAAATCTATATAATGTAATCATCATGCAAAGAGGGATTTTTTTTTCTGTACAAATCATTTATCATTGGTAGAAGTAGCACTCCATTTATTAAACAATAATTATACTTGTAATGAGTGATTATAGTTTATCTGGATCCTTAAAATGAACAAAGAAAAAACATAATTTATGTAAGAACTTACCTGATAAATTCATTTCTTTCATATTAGCAAGAGTCCATGAGCTAGTGACGTATGGGATATACATTCCTACCAGGAGGGGCAAAGTTTCCCAAACCTTAAAATGCCTATAAATACACCCCTCACCACACCCACAATTCAGTTTAACGAATAGCCAAGAAGTGGGGTGATAAGAAAAAAGTGCGAAAGCATATAAAATAAGGAATTGGAATAATTGTGCTTAATACAAAAAAATCAAAACCACCACAAAAAAGGGCGGGCCTCATGGACTCTTGCTAATATGAAAGAAATGAATTTATCAGGTAAGTTCTTACATAAATTATGTTTTCTTTCATGTAATTAGCAAGAGTCCATGAGCTAGTGACGTATGGGATAATGATTACCCAAGATGTGGATCTTTCCACACAAGAGTCACTAGAGAGGGAGGGATAAAATAAAGACAGCCAATTCCTGCTGAAAATAATCCACACCCAGAATAAAATTTAATGAAAAACATAAGCAGAAGATTCAAACTGAAACCACTGCCTGAAGTACGTTTCTACCAAAAACTGCTTCAGAAGAAGAAAACACATCAAAATGGTAGAATTTAGTAAAAGTATGCAAAGAGGACCAAGTTGCTGTTTTGCAAATCTGATCAACCGAAGCTTCATTCTTAAACGCCCAGGAAGTAGAAACTGACCTAGTAGAATGAGCTGTAATCCTTTGAGGCGGAGTGTTACCCGACTCAACATAGGCATGATGAAATAAAGATTTGAACCAAGATGCCAAAGAAATGGCAGAAGCTTTCTGGTCTTTTCTAGAACCGGAAAAGATGACAAATAGACTAGAAGTCTTTCGGAAAGACTTAGTAGCTTCAACATAATATTACAAAGCTCTAACAGCATCCAAAGAATGCAATGATTTCTCCTTAGAATTCATAGGATTAGGACATAATGAAGGAACCACAATTTCTCTACTAATGTTGTTAGAATTCACAACCTTAGGTAAAAAATTCAAAAGAAGTTCGCAGCACCGCCTTATCCTGATGCAAAATCAGAAAAGGAGACTCACAAAAAATAGTAGATAATTCAGAGACTCTTCTGGCAGAAGAGATGGCCAAAAGAAACAAAACTTTCCAAGAAAGTTATATAACGACCAAAGAATGCATGGGTTCAAAAGGAGGAGCTTGAAGAGCCCCCAGAACCAAATTCAAACTCCAAGGAGGAGAAATTGACTTAATGACAAGTTTTATACGAACCAAAGGTTGTACAAAACAATGAATATCAGGAAGATTAGCAATCCTTCTGTGAAAAAGAACAGAAAGAGCAGAGATTTGTCTTACAAGAAACTTGCGGACAAACCTCTATCTAAACCATCCTGAAGAAATATAAGTCTTCCAGACTCTATAATATATCTCTCTAGATACAGATTTACGAGCCTGTCACATAGTATCAATCACAGAGTCAGAGAAACCTCTTTGACCAACAATCAAGCGTTCAAACTCCACACCTTAAAACTAAGGTTTTGAGATCCTGATGGAAAAAAGAACCTTGAGACAGAAAGACTGGTCTTAACGGAAGAGTCCACAGCCGGCAAGAGGCCATCCGGACAAGATCCGCATACCAAAACCTGTGAGGCCATGCTGGAGCTACCAGCAGGACAAACGAGCATTCCTTTAGAACATTGGAGAATACCCTTGGAAGAAGAACTAGAGGCGGAAAGATATAGGCAGGATGACACTTGTAAGGAAGAGATAATGCATCCACTGCCTCCGCCCGAGGATCCCGGGATCCGGACAGATACCAGGGAAGTTTCTTGTTTAGATGAGAAGCCATCAGATCTATTTCTGGAAGTTCCCACATTTGAACAATCTGAGGAAATACCTCTGGGTGCAGACCATTCGCCCAGGTGCAACGTTTGGCGACTGAGATAATCCGCTTTCCAATTGTCCATACCTGGGATATGAACCGCAGAGATTAGACAGGAGCTGGATTCCGCCCAAACCAAAATTCGAGATACTTCTTTCATAGCCAGAGGACTGTGAGTCCCTCCTTGATGATTGATGTATGCCACAGTTGTGACATTGTTTATCTGAAAACAAATGAACAACTCTCTCTTCAGAAGAGGCCAAGACTGAAGAGCTCTGAAAATTGCACGGAGTTCCAAATATTGATCGGAAATCTCACCTCCTGAGATTCCCAAACCCCTTGTGCCGTCAGATACCCTCACACAGCTCCCCAACCTGTAAGACTTGTATCTGTTGAGATTATAGTCCAGGTCGGAAGAACAAGAAGCCCCCTGAACTAAACGATGGTGATCTGTCCACCAAGTCAGAGAGTGTTGTATAATCGTTTTAAAGATATTAATTGAGATATCTTTGAGTAATCCCTGCACCATTGGTTCAGCATACAGAGCTGAAGAGGTCGCATGTGAAAATGAGCAAAGGAGATCGCATCTGATGCGGCAGTCCTAAGACCTAAAATTTCCATGCATAAGGCTACCAAAGGGAATGATTGTGACTGAAGGTTTTGACAAGCTGATATCAATGTTAAACTTCTCTTGTCTGACAAGGACAGAGTCATAGACACTGAATCTATCTAGAAACCTAAAAAGGTTACCCTTGTCTGAGGAATCAATGAACTGATTGGTAAATTGATCCTCCAACCATGAACTTGAAGAAACAACACAAGTCGATTCGTATGAGATTCTTTGAAAATGAGAAGACTGAGCAAGTAACCAGATATCGTCCAATAAGGAAATACCAAAACCCTGTTCTCTGATTACAGAAAGAAGGGCACCGAGAACCAAAAAAAAATTCTTGGAACTGAGGCTAGGCCAAACGGTAGAGCCACAAAACTGGTAATGCTTGTCTAAAAAGAGAATCTCAGACACTAAAAGTGATCTGGATGAATCGGAATATGCAGATACACATCCTGTAAATCTATTGTAGACAAATAATGCCTTTGCTAAACAAAAGGCAGGATAGTCCTACAGTAACCATCTTGAATGTTGGTATCTTTACATAACGATTCAATATTGATAGATCCGGAACTGGTCTGAAGGAATTGACCTTCTTTGGTACAATGAAGAGATAAAATAAAACCCCAGCCCCTGTTCCAGAACTGGAACTGGCATAATTACTCCAGCCAACTCTAGATCTGAAACACATTTCAGAAATGCTGAGCCTTTGCTGTGTTAACTGGGACACGGGAAAGAAAAAAATCTCTTAGCAGGAGGCCTTAACTGAAGCCAATTCTGTACCTTTCTGAAACAATGTTCTGAAACCAGAGATTGAGAACGGAATTGATCCAAATAACTTTGAAGAAAACGTAATCTGCCCCATACCAGCTGAGCTGGAATAAGGTCCGCACCTTCATGGGTACTTAGGAGCTGGCTATAGGTTTTCTATAAGGCTTGGATATACTCCAAACTGGAAATAGTTTCCAAACTGATACCTTTCCTGAGGATGAAGGATCAGGCTTTTGTTCCTTATCATGAGGAAAGGAACGAAAATGATTATTAGACCTAAATTTACATTAGATTTTTTATCATAGAAACATAGAAACATAGATATTGACGGCAGATAAGAGCCATAGGCCCAGCAAGTCTGCCCGACCTTACCTAACAGTATAAACTTATCTAGTTCGTAGGATAGCCCTATGCTTGTCCCATGCATTTTTAAAGTCCCCCACAGTGTTTGTTGCTACTACCTCTTGAGGAAGTTTATTCCATAAATCAATCACTCTTTCTGTAAAGAAGTGCTTCCTCAAATTACTTCTGAATCTACTACCCTTTAGCTTGAGCTCATGACCCCTTGTTCTTGAATTTTCCATTTTATGTAAAATACCCACAGCCTCAGTTTTACTAAACCCTTTAATGTACTTGAAAGTTGCTATCATATCACCTCTTTCCCTTCTCTCCTCTAAGCTATACATATTTAGGTCATTGAGCCTATCCTGGTAAGTTTTATTTTTTAGACCATGTACCATTTTGGTAGCCCTCCTTTGCACAGATTCAAGTTTGTTAATATCCTTCTGAAGATATGGTCTCCAGAACTGCACACAATACTCAAGATGAGGCCTAACTAATGATCTATAAAGTGGCATAAGAACCTTACTATTTCTGCTGCAAATACCTCTACCAATACATCCAAGCATTCTGCTAGCCTTACTCGCTGCATTACTACATTGTTTACTAAGTTTTAAATCATCTGAAATAATAATTCCCAAGTCCTGTTCCTCGTCTGTAACAGTCAGTAAAGTGTCATTGAGTCTGTAATTAACATTTGGATTTTTCTTCCCTAAATGCATTATTTTACACTTTGCTGTGTTAAACTTTAGACCCCAGTCATTTGTCCAATCCTCCAATTGTTGTATATCACTTCTCATTTTGTCTACCCCCCCTGGAACATCCACTCTGTTGCAAATTTTTGTATCATCTGCAAAGAGACATACTTTCCCCTGTAGCCCTTTGCTGATATCGCAGATAAATATGTTAAACAAAACAGGCCCCAGAACTGACCCCTGAGGAACACCACTAGTAACAGCCCCCTCTGCTGAATGAACTCCATTTACTAAGACACTTTGTTTTCTGTCCTTAAGCCAGCATTCCACCCAGTTCACAATTTTTGAATCTAGACCAAGGAGATATAGTTTGTGAATAAGTTTATTGTGTGGGACGGTGTCAAATGCTTTGCTGAAATCTAGATATGCTACATCAACTGCTCCTCCCTTGTCTAATACTTTTGTTACATAATCAAAGAAGTCAATTAGATTAGTCTGACATGATCTCCCTGAAGTAAAACCATGCTGATTTTGGTCCTCTAAATTGTTTGTCTTTATGTAAGTCATAATTCTTTCTTTTAAGAGGCTTTCCATTAATTTCCCTACTACTGAAGTTAAACTAACTGGCCTGTAGTTGCCAGATTCTTCTCTGGCAAAAAAAAGTTCCCTTCCTTCCAGAAACAGTTGAGATAATAATTTATTACCCTGGAAAAAAAGGGGAAGCAAAGGTGACTTAGAAGACATATCAGCATTCCAAGTTTAATCCATAAAGCTTTTCTAGCTAAAATAGCTAGAGACATATACCTGACATCAACTCTAATGATATCAAAAGATGGTATCACCAATAAAATTATTAGCATGTTATAGAATAATAATAATGCTATAAAATTATGATCTGTTACTTGTTGCGCTAAAGCTTCTAACCAAAAAGTTGAGGCTGCAGCAACATCCGCTAAAAATATAGCAGGTCTAAGAAGATTACCTGAACATAAGTAAGCTTTTCTTAGAAAGGATTCAATTTTCCTATCTAAAGGATCCTTAAATGAAGTACTATCTGCCGTAGGAATAGTAGCACATTTAGCAGGAGTAGAGACAGCCCCATAACCTTAGGGATTTTGTCCCCAAAAAAACTCTAATCTGTCAGATGGCACAGGATATAATTGCTTAAACGTTTAGAAGGAGTAAAAGAATTACCCAAATTATTCCATTCCCTGGAAATTACTTCAGAAATAGCATCAGGGAGATTAAACACTTCTGGAATAACTACAGGAGATTTAAAAACCTTATTCAAACGTTTAGATTTAGTATCAAGAGGACCAGAATCCTCTATTTCTAATGCAATTAATACTTCTTTAAATAAAGAACGAATAAATTCCATCTTGAACAAATACAAAGATTTATCAGCATCAACCTCTGAGACAGAAACCTCTGAACCAGAAGAACCATTATCAGTATCATAATGATGATGTTCATTTAAAAATTCATCTGAAAAAAGAGAAGTTTTAAAAGACTTTTATGTAAACTAGAAGGAGAAATAACAGACATAGCCTTCTTAATGGATTTAAAAAATAAAATCTCTTATGTTTATCAGGAACACTCTGAAAATTAGATGTTGACGGAACAGCAACAGGTAATGTAACAGTACTAAAGGAAATTTTATCTGCATTAATAAGTTTGTCATGACATGCAATACAAACAACAGCTGGAGAAACAGATACCAAAAATTATAGCAGATACACTTAGCTTGGTAGCTCCAGCACTAGACAGCGATTTTCCTGTAGTATCTTCTGACTCAGATGCAACGTGAGACATCTTGCAATATGTAAGAGAAAAAACAACATATAAAGCAAAATTGATCAAATTCCTTAAATGACAGTTTCAGGAATGGGAAAAAATGCCAAAGAACAAGCTTCTAGCAACCAGAAGCAATGAAAAAATAAGACTTAAATAATGTGGAGACAAAAGCGACGCCCTTACTTTTTAGCGCCAAATAAGACGCCCACATTATTTGGCGCCTAAATGCTTTTGGCGCCAAAAATGACGCCACATCCGGAACGCCGACATTTTTGGTGCAAAATAACGTCAAAAAATGACGCAACTTCCGGCGACACGTATGACGCCGGAAACGGAAAAGAATTTTTTGCGCCAAAAAAGTCCGCGCCAAGAATGACGCAATAAAATGAAGCATTTTCAGCCCCCGCGAGCCTAACAGCCCACAGGGAAAAAAGAGTCAAATTTTGAAGGTAAGAAAAAATGATTAATTCAAATGCATTATCCCAAATATGAAACTGACTGTCTGAAAAATAAGGAAAGTTGAACATTCTGAGTCAAGGCAAATAAATGTTTGAATACATATATTTAGAACTTTATAAACAAAGTGCCCAACCATAGCTTAGAGTGTCACAGAAAATAAGATTTACTTACCCCAGGACACTCATCTACATGTTTGTAGAAAGCCAAACCAGTACTGAAACGAGAATCAGCAGAGGTAATGGTATATATAAGAGTATATCGTCGATCTGAAAAGGGAGGTAAGAGATGAATCTCTACGACCGATAACAGAGAACCTATGAAATAGACCCCGTAGAAGGAGATCACTGCATTCAAATAGGCAATACTCTCCTCACATCCCTCTGACATTCACTGCACGCTGAGAGGAAAACCGGGCTCCAACTTGCTGCGGAGCGCATATCAACGTAGAATCTAGCACAAACTTACTTCACCACCTCCATAGGAGGCAAAGTTTGTAAAACTGAATTGTGGGTGTGGTGAGGGGTGTATTTATAGGCATTTTAAGGTTTGGGAAACTTTGCCCCTCCTGGTAGGAATGTATATCCCATACGTCACTAGCTCATGGACTCTTGCTAATTACATGAAAGAAATATATATTTGATATACCTGCCCAGTGTCAATTTGGGAGCACAGATATTCTAATTGGTTCATATGAACCACACCATGGGGCCGATTTATTATATGGGGGGTGGACAAGATTTGCTTTAGCGAATCATGTTTGCCCGACATCAATAAATGCCGACAGCATACGCTGTCTACATTTATCATTGCACAAGCATTTATTGTGAAATGTTTGTGAAATGCCGCCCTCTCCACAATCATGGCCAACCGGCCGCTAGCATGGGCTGTCAATCATCCCAATTGTATCTGATCGGGATGATTTCACCTCAGAGGTGGCAGATGAGTTAAGGAGCAGCGGTCTTATGACCGCTGCTTCTTAACACCTAATTCCGGCGAGCCAGAAGGCTTGCGCGGAATGAGCAGCATAGGCTGCTTAATAAATCGGCCCCATGTGTTTGAGCAAGAGTTAAGCGGCACAGTTTTTTAAACATAAGGTATAAATAAATGGAGTAAGGGACATGAAAGCAATTTTTGTTTTGTTTTCTGATTCAGATAGAGCATACACAAAAACATTTCCAATTTTACTTGGATTACCTACTTTATAGTATTCTTTGTTAAAGAGATACCTAGGTAGTTAGTGTGCACATTTCTGGAGCATGACAGCAACAACTGCTGCCATATACTGTTTTAGTCACATGCACGCTCTTCCTGTCTGCTTTTCAACAAAGGATACTAAGAGAATTAAGTAAATGTGATAATAGAAGTAAATTGAAAAAGTGTTTTAAAATTTTACACTCTCACTCATGAAAGATAATTATGGGGTTGTATGTCCCTTTAATAGAAAAATATGTTATTAAACATGTTGGAACCAAATTATATAATTGCTAGTTGTCTCTTACATACTGTATATACTGTATGATAGGAAGTCATTCTTGTAGACAATCATAACATATAACACGACTATATGTATTTGTGTTCTTGTGTACACAAAAACATACTATTATTAGTTAAATGTACATGAAACACACATTTTTTCTTTCATGATTCAGTTTTAAGACGCGTTCCAATTTCTTTATCAAATTGACTTAATTCTCATTGTATTCTTTGTTGAAGAGAATACCTAGGTAGGTAGTATGCACGTGTCTGGCAAGCTATATTGTATTAATTTTGCAGAATCCTTTTATGCATCAGATGGCAGCATTGTATAAATGCTTGCAATACTGCTGCCAGACACATGCATGCTCCTGAGTGTACCTAAGTGGTTTTCAACAAAGCATACTATGGCCTAGATTTGGAGTTCGGCGGTAGCCGTTAAAACCAGCGTTAGAGGCTCCTAACGCTGGTTTTGGCCGCCCGCTGGTATTTGGAGTCAGTGATTAAAGGGTCTAACGCTCACTTTTCAGCCGCGACTTTTCCATACCGCAGATCCCCCTACGCCATTTGCGTAGCCTATCTTTTCAATGGGATCTTTCTAAAGCTGGTATTTAGAGTCGTTTCTGAAGTGAGCGTTAGAGCTCTAACGACAAGATTCCAGCCGCCTGAAAATAGCAGGAGTTAAGAGCTTTCTGGCTAACGCCGGTTTATAAAGCTCTTAACTACTGTACCCTAAAGTACACTAACACCCATAAACTACCTATGTACCCCTAAACCGAGCTCCCCCCACATCGCCGCCACTCGATTAAAATTTTTAACCCCTAATCTGCCGACCGCCACCTACGTTATACTTATGTACCCCTAATCTGCTGCCCCTAACCCCGCCGACCCCTATATTATATTTCTTAACCCCTAACTTGCCCCCCACAACGTCGCCGCAAGCTACTTAAAATAATTAACCCCTAATCTTCCGACCGCAAATCGCCGCCACCTACGTTATCCCTATGTACCCCTAATCTGCTACCCCTAACATCGCCGACCCCTATATTATATTTATTAACCCCTAATCTGCCCCCCTCAACGTCGCCGACACCTGCCTACACTTATTAACCCCTAATCTGCCGAGCGGACCTGAGCGCTACTATAATAAAGTTATTAACCCCTAATCCGCCTCACTAACCCTATCATAAATAGTATTAACCCCTAATCTGCCCTCCCTAACATCGCCGACACCTAACTTCAATTATTAACCCCTAATCTGCCGACCGGAGCTCACCGCTATTCTAATAAATGTATTAACCCCTAAAGCTAAGTCTAACCCTAACACTAACACCCCCCTAAGTTAAATATAATTTTTATCTAACGAAATAAATTAACTCTTATTAAATAAATGATTCCTATTTAAAGCTAAATACTTACCTGTAAAATACATCCTAATATAGCTACAATATAAATTATAATTATATTATAGCTATTTTAGGATTAATATTTATTTTACAGGTAACTTTGTAATTATTTTAACCAGGTACAATAGCTATTAAATAGTTAAGAACTATTTAATAGTTACCTAGTTAAAATAATAACAAAATTACCTGTAAAATAAGTCCTAACCTAAGATATAATTAAACCTAACACTACCCTATCAATAAAATAATTAAATAAACTACCTACAATTACCTACAATTAACCTAACACTACACTATCAATAAATTAATTAAACACAATTCCTACAAATAAATACAATTAAATAAACTAGCTAAAGTACAAAAAATAAAAAAGATCTAAGTTACAGAAAATAAAAAAATATTTACAAACATAATAAAAATATTACAACAATTTTAAACTAATTACACCTACTCTAAGCCCCCTAATAAAATAACAAAGCCCCCCAAAATAAAAAATTCCCTACCCTATTCTAAATTAAAAAAGTTACAAGCTCTTTTACCTTACCAGCCCTGAACAGGGCCCTTTGCGGGGCATGCCCCAAGAATTTCAGCTCTTTTGCCTGTAAAAGAATAAATACAATACCCCCCCCCCCCAACATTACAACCCACCACCCACATACCCCTAATCTAACCCAAACCCCCCTTAAATAAACCTAACACTAAGCCCCTGAAGATCTTCCTACCTTGTCTTCACCATACCAGGTTCACCGATCCGTCCTGAAGAGCTCCTCCGATGTCCTGATCCAAGCCCAAGCGGGGGCTGAAGAGGTCCATGATCCGGTCAAAGTCTTCATCCAAGCGGGGCAGAAGAGGATCTTCCATCCGATTGAAGTCATCATCCAGGCGGCATCTTCGATCTTCTTCCATCCGGAGCGAAGCGGCAGGATCCTGAAGACATCCAGCGCGGAACATCCATCCGGACCGACGACTGAACGACGAATGACTGTTCCTTTAAGGGACATCATCCAAGATGGCGTCCCTCGAATTCCGATTGGCTGATAGGATTCTATCAGCCAATCGGAATTAAGGTAGGAATTTTCTGATTGGCTGATGGAATCAGCCAATCAGAATCAAGTTCAATCCGATTGGCTGATCCAATCAGCCAATCAGATTGAGCTCGCATTCTATTGGCTGTTCCGATCAGCCAATAGAATGCGAGCTCAATCTGATTGGCTGATTGGATCGGCCAATCGGATTGAACTAGATTCTGATTGGCTGATTCTATCAGCCAATCAGAAAATTCCTACCTTAATTCCGATTGGCTGATAGAATCCTATCAGCCAATCGGAATTCGAGGGACGCCATCTTGGATGACGTCCCTTAAAGGAACAGTCATTCGTCGTTCAGTCGTCGGTCCGGATGGATGTTCCGCGCTGGATGTCTTCAGGATCCTGCCGCTTCGCTCCGGATGGAAGAAGATCGAAGATGCCGCCTGGATGATGACTTCAATCGGATGGAAGATCCTCTTCTGCCCCGCTTGGATGAAGACTTTGACCGGATCATGGACCTCTTCAGCCCCCGCTTGGGCTTGGATCAGGACATCGGAGGAGCTCTTCAGGACGGATCGGTGAACCTGGTATGGTGAAGACAAGGTAGGAAGATCTTCAGGGGCTTAGTGTTAGGTTTATTTAAGGGGGGTTTGGGTTAGATTAGGGATATGTGGGTGGTGGGTTGTAATGTTGGGGGGGGGGGGTATTGTATTTATTCTTTTACAGGCAAAAGAGCTGAAATTCTTGGGGCATGCCCCGCAAAGGGCCCTGTTCAGGGCTGGTAAGGTAAAAGAGCTTGTAACTTTTTTAATTTAGAATAGGGTAGGGAATTTTTTATTTTGGGGGCTTTGTTATTTTATTAGGGGGCTTAGAGTAGGTGTAATTAGTTTAAAATTGTTGTAATATTTTTATTATGTTTGTAAATATTTTTTTATTTTCTGTAACTTAGATCTTTTTTATTTTTTGTACTTTAGCTAGTTTATTTAATTGTATTTATTTGTAGGAATTGTGTTTAATTAATTTATTGATAGTGTAGTGTTAGGTTAATTGTAGGTAATTGTAGGTAGTTTATTTAATTATTTTATTGATAGGGTAGTGTTAGGTTTAATTATATCTTAGGTTAGGACTTATTTTACAGGTAATTTTGTTATTATTTTAACTAGGTAACTATTAAATAGTTCTTAACTATTTAATAGCTATTGTACCTGGTTAAAATAATTACAAAGTTACCTGTAAAATAAATATTAATCCTAAAATAGCTATAATATAATTATAATTTATATTGTAGCTATATTAGGATGTATTTTACAGGTAAGTATTTAGCTTTAAATAGGAATCATTTATTTAATAAGAGTTAATTTATTTCGTTAGATAAAAATTATATTTAACTTAGGGGGGTGTTAGTGTTAGGGTTAGACTTAGCTTTAGGGGTTAATGCATTTATTAGAATAGCGGTGAGCTCCGGTCGGCAGATTAGGGGTTAATAATTGAAGTTAGGTGTCGGCGATGTTAGGGAGGGCAGATTAGGGGTTAATACTATTTATGATAGGGTTAGTGAGGCGGATTAGGGGTTAATAACTTTATTATAGTAGCGCTCAGGTCCGCTCGGCAGATTAGGGGTTAATAAATATAATATAGGGGTCGGCGATGTTAGGGCAGCAGATTAGGGGTACATAGGGATAACGTAGGTTGCGGCGGTGTACGGAGCGGCAGATTAGGGGTTAATAATAATATGCAGGGGTCAGCGATAGCGGGGGCGGCAGATTAGAGGTTAATAAATGTAAGGTTAGGGGTGTTTAGACTCGGGGTACATGTTAGAGTGTTAGGTGCAGACGTAGGAAGTGTTTCCCCATAGGAAACAATGGGGCTGCGTTAGGAGCTGAACGCTGCTTTTTTGCAGGTGTTAGGTTTTTTTTCAGCTCAAACAGCCCCATTGTTTCCTATGGGAGAATCGTGCACGAGCACGTTTTTGAGGCCGGCCGCGTCCGTAAGCAACTCTGGTATCGAGAGTTGCATTTGCGGTAAAAATGCTCTACGCTCCTTTTTTGGAGCCTAACGCAGCATTTGATTAAACTCTCGATACCAGAGTTAAATTTATGGTGCGGCCAGAAAAAAGCCCGCGGAGCGTTAACAGCCCTTTTACCGCCGAACTCCAAATCTAGGCCTAAGAGAACAAAGTACATTGGATTTTTTTTATTATTATTATTATTGTACGAGCTGTCTGAATCATAAAGGGAAATGTGGGGCTTGAGTTCCTTTAAAGCCCTGAGTGTTTTCTTTATGAAGGTTGTGCTTCTAACGTTTTTATCTGCAAACATCATTGTGCATAGCGTTAATGATGCAGGTGAAGACATTGCAGCCGGTATCCCCAGAACAATGCAGGGCGCGATACTAAATACATCTGAGTACCAGGAGCAGCCAAGAGCAGAGAAATCAGCTGGCTGTGAACCAAATCTTTGTGCTACACACTGATAGGCAAGCACCAACAGTCCTTACATTATGAGAGCAGTAAATATTAATTGAACAATATTCCTGACAAAATGAACAGAGGTTCCTAGACAGAATGAATTCAAAGAACTAATAATTATTTTTTTTGCTGGACACTTCTTCCTTACTGAATAAAGTGTTATCACAGGCAGATGCAATACAAGGGACACAGTGAATAATTGTTTGCAAAAAGAAAATAACAGTTGTCTTGCAGATGTGCCACCTCCTACAGGATGAAACTGAAATGTTGGGATCCCGATCCTGCTGTCCCTCCCACCAATTTAAATCCCAACAGGTACCGCTCATACTTGCCATACCCAGCCTGTAAGCAACTTAACCCTTCTCCTAGAGACCTATTTATCAAGCCATCAAACGCAAATATGCTGGAATTCCGCAGCATAATTGTGGAGAGCTTGATTCGCCTTATTTATCAAAGGCTACAGACCGGCAAAAGTAGAAATTTGTGATGTAACATACGATCCGCCGGTTTCAGTCTGACACAGATCGATGGTTACGTAACTACAGATGTTCCGAATGTAAATTCGGCACTATCTGACTACTTTTGCAAGTTAACAAAAATCTACCAGATACGCTCGCCACTATTCCGGCCCAGCGTACATGGTTTTCAATCCGCCACCCTGGAGGCGGCGGATGCCATAGGAATAATGGGAATCTCAAAGCAGCGAAAGCTCATGTTCGCTGCTGCCCGATATCCCATTGATTCCTATGGGAGAATAAAATTTAAGTTTACACCTAACACTCTAACATGTAGCCCGAGTCTAAACAACCCTAATCTGCCGCCCCCTACACCGGCGCCACCTACATTATACTTATTAACCCCTAATCTGCCGCCCCTACACCGCCGCCACCTACATTATACTTATTAACCCCTAATCTGCCGCTCCCGACACCTACATAAAGTTATTAACCCCTATCCCACCGCTCCCGGAGCCCACCGCACCTAAATAAAGTTATTAACCCCTAAACCCCTGGCCTCCCACATCACTACCACTTACTAAACCTATTAACTCCTAAACCACCAGCCCCCCACATCGCCATAAACTAAATTAAACTATTAACCCCTAAACCTAACAACCCGCTAACTTTATATTAAATATTAACTCATCCTTATCTTATGATAAATTTAAACTTACCTTTAGATTCAAATTAAACTATATTAAACTATTAATTAATCTACCCTAACTGTTATACTAAAATTATATTAAACTATATTAAACTAATTAATTTAATCTACCCTATTATACTAAAATTACAATAAACTATATTAAATTAATAATTAACCTACCCTAACTTTTATACTAAAATTACATTAAACTATATTAAATTAATAATTAATCTACCCTAACTTTTATACTAAAATTACAATAAACTACAAATTAAATTAACTATATTATATATTTAAACACCTAACCCTACTCAAATAATGAAAATCGACAATAAAAAATTACAAAGTTACAAAAAACTAACAACTAAGTTACAAAAAATAACAAACACTAAGTTACAAAAAATAAAAAACAAATTATCAAAGATTTAAACTAATTACACCTAATCTAAGGGCCCTATGAAAATAAAAAGCCCCCCAAAATAAAAATAAAAACCTAACCTACAATAAACTACAAATAGCCCTTAAAAGGGCCTTTTGCGGGGCATTGCCCCAAAGAAATCAGCTCTTTTACCTGTAAATAAAAAATACAAACAACCCCCCAACAGTAAAACCCACCACCCACACAACCAACCCCCCAAATAAAAACATAATTTATGTAAGAACTTACCTGATAAATTAATTTCTTTCATATTGGCAAGATTCCATGAGCTAGTGACATATGGGATATACAATCCTACCAGGAGGGGCAAAGTTTCACAAACCTCAAAATGCCTATAAATACACCCCTCACCACACCCACAATTCAGTTTAACGAATAGCCAAGTAGTGGGGTGATAAAGAAAGGAGTAAAAAGCATCAACAAAGGAATTTGGAAATAATTGTGCTTTATACAAAAAAATCATAACCACCAAAAAAAAAGGGTGGGCCTCATGGACTCTTGCCAATATGAAAGAAAATGAATTTATCAGGTAAGTTCTTACATAAATTACGTTTTCTTTCATGTAATTAGCAAGAGTCCATGAGCTAGTGACGTATGGAATATCAAATACCCAAGATGTGGAACTCCACGCAAGAGTCACTAGAGAGGGAGGGATAAAAAATAAAATACAGCCATTTTCCGATGAAAAAAATAATCCACAACCCAAAGTATAAGTTTATTCTTTAATGAAAAGAAAAACTTAAAACATCAGCAGAAGAATCAAACTGAAACAGCTGCCTGAAGAACTTTTCTACCAAAAACTGCTTCTGAAGAAGCAAATACATCAAAGCGGTAGAATTTAGTAAATGTATGCAAAGAAGACCAAGTTGCTGCTTTGCAAATCTGATCAACAGAAGCGTCATTCTTAAAAGCCCACAAAGTGGAGACTGACCTACTAGAATGAGCTGTAATTCTCTGAGGCGGGATCTTACCCGACTCCAAATAAGCTTGACAAATCAAAAGCTTTAACCAAGAAGCCAAGGAAATAGCAGAAGCTTTCTGACCTTTCCTAGGACCAGAAAATAAAACGAATAGACTAGAAGTCTTTCTGAAATCTTTAGTAGCTTCAACATAATATTTCAAAGCTCTTACCACATCCAAAGAATGTAAGCATCTTTACAAATAATTCTTTAGATTAGGACACAAGGAAGGGACAACAAATCCTCTACTAATGTTGTTAGAATTCACAACCTTAGGTAAAAATTGAAAAGAAGTCCGCAAAACCGCCTTATCCTGATGAAAAATCAGAAAAGGAGATTCACTAGAAAGAGCAGATAGCTCAGAAACTCTTCTAGCAGAAGAGATAGCCAAAAGGAACAACACTTTCCAAGAAAGTAGTTTAATGTCCAAAGAATGCATAGGCTCAAATGGAGGAGCATGTAGCGCCTTCAAAACCAAATTGAGACTCCAAGGAGGAGAAATTGATTTAATGACAGGCTTAATTCGAAGTAAAGCCTGTACAAAACAGTGAATATCAGGAAGTTTAGCAATCTTTCTGTGAAATAAAACAGAAAGAGCAGAGATTTGTCCCTTCAAGGAACTTGCAGACAAACCTTTATCCAAACCATCCTGAAGAAACTGTAAAAATTCTAGGAATTCTAAAAGAATGCCAAGAGAATTTATGAGAAGAACACCATGAAATGTACGTCTTCCAAACTCGATAATAAATCTTTCTAGAGACAGATTTACAAGCTTGCAACATAGTATTAATCACTGAGTCAGAGAAACTTCTATGACTTAGCACTAAGCGTTCAATTTCCATACCTTCAAATTTAATGATTTAAGATCCTGATGGAAAAACGGACCTTGAGATAGAAGGTCCGGCCTTAATGGAAGTGGCCAAGGTTGGCAACTGGACATCCGAACAAGATCTGCATACCAAAACCTGTGTGGCCATGCTGGAGCAACCAGCAACACAAACTATTGTTCCATGATGATTTTGGAGATCACTCTTGGAAGAAGAACTAGAGGCGGGAAAATGTAAGCAGGATGATTGCACCAAGGAAGTGTCAGCACATCCACTGCTTCCGCCTGAACATCCCTGGACCTGGACAGGTATCTGGGAAGTTTCTTGTTTAGATGAGAGGCCATGAGATCTATCTCTGGAAGACCCCACATCTGAACAATCTGAAAAAACACATCTGGATGGAGAGACTACTCCCCTGGATGTAAAGTCTGACGGCGGCGGATATGCACCGCAGAGATAAGACAGGAGCTGGATTCCGCCCAAGCAAGTATCCGAGATACTTCTTTCATAGCTTGTGGACTGTGAGTCCCACCCTGATGATTGACATATGCCACAGTTGTGATATTGTCTGTCTGAAAGCAAATGAACGGTTCTCTCTTCAACAGAGGTCAAAACTAAAGAGCTCTGAGAATTGCACAGAGTTCTAAAATATTGATTGGTAATCTAGCCTCTTGAGATTTCCAAACCCCTTGCGCTGTCAGAGATCCCCAAACAGCTCCCCAACCTGAAAGACTTGCATCTGTAGTGATCACAGTCCAGGTTGGCCGAACAAAGGAAGCCCCTTGAACTAAACGCTGGTGATTTAACCACCACGTCAGAGAGTGCCAAACATTGGGATTTAAGAATATTAATTGTGATATCTTTGTAAAATCCCTGCACCATTGATTCAGCATACAAAGCTGGAGAGGTCTCATGTGAAAACGAGCAAAAGGAATCGCGTCCGATGCTGCAGTCATGAGGCCTAAAACTTCCATGGACACTGAATCTATCTGGAAACCTAAAAAGGTGACCCTTGTCTGAGGAATCAAGAAACCATTTGGTAAATTGATCCTCCAACCATGTTTTTGAAGAAACAACACTAGTTGATTTGTGTGAGATTCTGCAGAACGTAAAGACTGAGCTAGTACCAAGATATTGTCCAAATAAGGAAACACCGTAATACCCTGTTCTCTGATTACAAAGTAATTGCAGGCCTGAGAAGATGACCTGAATATAGATAGGCTTTCCTTAGATAAGATTCAAGTTTCCTATCTAAAGGATCTTTAAAAGAAGTACTATCTTCCATAGGAATAGTGGTATGTTTAGCAAGAGTATAAATAGCCCCATCAACCTTGGGGATCTTTTCCCAAAACTCTACAGAAATTGCTGGTAAAGGATACAATTTTTTAAACCTTGAAGAAGGAATAAAAGGAGTACCTGGCTTATTCCATTCCTTAGAAATCATATCAGAAATAGCATCAGGAATAGGAAAAACCTTTGGAGTAACCACAGGAGGTTTAAAAACAGCATTTAAACGTTTACTAGTCTTAACGTCAAGAGGACTGGCTTCCTCAATATCCAAAGTAATTAACACTTCTTTTAACAAAGAATGAATATACTCCATTTTAAATAAATAAGTAGATTTGTCAGTGTCAATATCTGAGGAAGGATCTTCTGAATCAGATTGACCCTAGTGATGTTGCGAATAGTTCGCCGGTGAATAGTTCCCGGCGAACATAGCATGTTCGCGTTCGCCGCTGCGGGCGAACATATGCGATGTTCGATCCGGCCCCTATTCGTCATCATTGAGTAAAGTTTGACCCTGTATCTCACAGTCTGCAGACAAATTCCAGCCAATCAGCAGCAGACCCTCCCTCCCAGACCCTCCCAGCTCCTGAACAGCAGCCATTTTAGATTCATTCGGAAGCTGCATTGTTAGTGAGAGGAGGGACAGTGTAGCTGCTGGTGATTTAATAGGGAAATTGATAGCTAGGCTAGTGTATTCAGTGTCCACTACAGTCCTGAAGGACTCATCTGATCTCTGCTGTAAGCACAGCACCCCAAAAAGCCCTTTTTAGGGCTAGAACATCATTTTTCCCCCTGTGTAATCTAATTGCAGTTGCCTGCCTGCCAAGCCACTTGACCAGTGCCACCACTCATATCTGGTGTAACAGTATTGTAAATTTAAAAAAAACAAAACTTTTTGACTGTGAAACATCAGTCTGCTAGTGTAATCTAATTGCAGTTGCGTGTGTGCCAGGCCCACTTGCCCAGTGCCACCACTCATATCTGTTGTAACAGTAGTGTAAATTTAATTAAAAAAAAACTTTTTTGACTGTGAAACATCAGTCTGCTAGTGTAATCTAATTGCAGTTGCCTGCCTGCCAGCGTGTGCGCCAGGCCCACTTGCCCAGTGCCACCACTCATATCTGGTGTAACAGTAGTGTAAATTTAAAAAAAAAAAACTTTTTTGACTCTGAAACATCAGTCTGCTAGTGTAATCTAATTGCAGTTGCCTGCCTGCCTGCCAGCGTGTGTGCCAGGCTCACAGCGTATACTGTGCCCACTTGCCCAGTGCCCCCACTCATATCTGGTGAAACAGTAGTGTAAATTAAAAAAAAAAAACATAATTTATGTAAGAACTTACCTGATAAATTCATTTCTTTCATATTAACAAGAGTCCATGAGCTAGTGACGTATGGGATATACATTCCTACCAGGAGGGGCAAAGTTTCCCAAACCTTAAAATGCCTATAAATACACCCCTCACCACACCCACAAATCAGTTTAACGAATAGCCAAGAAGTGGGGTGATAAGAAAAAAAGTGCGAAGCATATAAAATAAGGAATTGGAATAATTGTGCTTTATACAAAAAAATCATAACCACCACAAAAAAGGGTGGGCCTCATGGACTCTTGTTAATATGAAAGAAATGAATTTATCAGGTAAGTTCTTACATAAATTATGTTTTCTTTCATGTAATTAACAAGAGTCCATGAGCTAGTGACGTATGGGATAATGACTACCCAAGATGTGGATCTTTCCACACAAGAGTCACTAGAGAGGGAGGGATAAAATAAAGACAGCCAATTCCTGCTGAAAATAATCCACACCCAAAATAAAGTTTAACAAAAAACATAAGCAGAAGATTCAAACTGAAACCGCTGCCTGAAGAACTTTTCTACCAAAAACTGCTTCAGAAGAAGAAAATACATCAAAATGGTAGAATTTAGTAAAAGTATGCAAAGAGGACCAAGTTGCTGCTTTGCAGATCTGGTCAACCGAAGCTTCATTCCTAAACGCCCAGGAAGTAGATACTGACCTAGTAGAATGAGCTGTAATTCTCTGAGGCGGAATTTTACCCGACTCAACATAGGCAAGATGAATTAAAGATTTCAACCAAGATGCCAAAGAAATGGCAGAAGCTTTCTGGCCTTTCCTAGAACCGGAAAAGATAACAAATAGACTAGAAGTCTTACAGAAAGATTTCGTAGCTTCAACATAATATTTCAAAGCTCTAACAACATCCAAAGAATGCAACGATTTCTCCTTAGAATTCTTAGGATTAGGACATAATGAAGGAACCACAATTTCTCTACTAATGTTGTTGGAATTCACAACTTTAGGTAAAAATTCAAAAGAAGTTCGCAACACCGCCTTATCCTGATGAAGAATCAGAAAAGGAGACTCACAAGAAAGAGCAGATAATTCAGAAACTCTTCTGGCAGAAGAGATGGCCAAAAGGAACAAAACTTTCCAAGAAAGTAATTTAATATCCAATGAATGCATAGGTTCAAATGGAGGAGCTTGAAGAGCCCCCAGAACCAAATTCAAACTCCAAGGAGGAGAAATTGACTTAATGACAGGCTTTATACGAACCAAAGCTTGTACAAAACAATGAATATCAGGAAGAATAGCAATCTTTCTGTGAAAAAGAACAGAAAGAGCAGAGATTTGACCTTTCAAGGAACTTGCGGACAAACCCTTATCTAAACCATCCTGAAGAAATTGTAATATTCTCGGTATTCTAAAAGAATGCCAAGAAAAATGATGAGAAAGACACCAAGAAATATAAGTCTTCCAGACTCTATAATATATCTCTCTGGATACAGATTTACGAGCCTGTAACATAGTATTAATCACAGAGTCAGAGAAACCTCTTTGACCAAGAATCAAGCGTTCAATCTCCATACCTTTAAATTTAAGGATTTCAGATCCTGATGGAAAAAAGGACCTTGAGACAAAAGGTCTGGTCTTAACGGAAGAGTCCACGGTTGGCAAGAGGCCATCCGGACAAGATCCGCATACCAAAACCTGTGAGGCCATGCCGGAGCTACCAGCAGAACAAACGAGCATTCCTTCAGAATCTTGGAGATTACTCTTGGAAGAAGAACTAGAGGCGGAAAGATATAGGCAGGATGATACTTCCAAGGAAGTGAAAATGCATCCACTGCCTCCGCCTGAGGATCCCGGGATCTGGACAGATACCTGGGAAGTTTCTTGTTTAGATGAGAAGCCATCAGATCTATTTCTGGAAGTTCCCACATTTGAACAATCTGAAGAAATACCTCTGGGTGAAGAGACCATTCGCCCGGATGCAACGTTTGGCGACTGAGATAATCCGCTTTCCAATTGTCCATACCTGGGATATAAACCGCAGAGATTAGACAGGAGCTGGATTCCGCCCAAACCAAAATTCGAGATACTTCTTTCATAGCCAGAGGACTGTGAGTCCCTCCTTGATGATTGATGTATGCCACAGTTGTGACATTGTCTTATCTGAAAACAATGAACAACTCTCTCTTCAGAAGAGGCCAAGACTGAAGAGCTCTGAAAATTGCACGGAGTTCCAAAATATTGATCGGAAATCTCACCTCCTGAGATTCCCAAACCCCTTGTGCCGTCAGATACCCCCACACAGCTCCCCAACCTGTAAGACTTGTATCTGTTGAGATTATAGTCCAGGTCGGAAGAACAAAGAAGCCCCCTGAACTAAACGATGGTGATCTGTCCACCATGTCAGAGAGTGTCGTAAAATCGGTTTAAAGATATTAATTGAGATATCTTTGAGTAATCCCTGCACCATTGGTTCAGCATACAGAGCTGAAGAGGTCGCATGTGAAAACGAGCAAAGGAGATCGCATCTGATGCGGCAGTCCTAAGACCCAACATTTCCATGCATAAGGCTACCAAAGGGAATGATTGTGACTGAAGGTTTTGACAAGCTGATATCAATGTTAAACTTCTCTTGTCTGACAAGGACAGAGTCATAGACACTGAATTTATCTAGAAACCTAAAAAGGTTACCCTTGTCTGAGGAATCAATGAACTGATTGGTAAATTGATCCTCCAACCATGAACTTGAAGAAACAACACAAGTCGATTCGTATGAGATTCTTCGAAAATGAGAAGACTGAGCAAGTACCAAGATATCGTCCAAATAAGGAAATACCAAAACCCTATTCTCTGATTACAGAAAGAAGGGCACCGAGAACCTTTGAAAAAAATTCTTGGAACTGAGGCTAGGCCAAACAGTAGAGCCACAAAACTGGTAATGCTTGTCTAAAAAGAGAATCTCAGACACTAAAAGTGATCTGGATGAATCGGAATATGCAGATACACATCCTGTAAATCTATTGTAGACATATAATGCCCTTGCTAAACAAAAGGCAGGATAGTCCTACAGTAACCATCTTGAATGTTGGTATCCTAACATAACGATTCAATAATGATAGATCCAGAACTGGTCTGAAGGAATTGACCTTCTTTGGTACAATGAAGAGATAAAATAAAACCCCAGCCCCTGTTCCAGAACTGGAACTGGCATAAATACTCCAGCCAACTCTAGATCTGAAACACATTTCAGAAATGCTGAGCCTTGCTGTGTCAACTGGGACACGGGAAAGAAAAGAATCTCTTAGCAGGAGGCCTTAACTTGAAGCCAATTCTGTACCTTTCTGAAACAATGTTTCTGAAACCAGAGATTAAGAACGGAATTGATCCAAATTTCTTTGAAGAAAACGTAATCTGCCCCATACCAGCTGAGCTGGAATAAGGGCCGCACCTTCATAGGTACTTAGGAGCTGGCTATAGGTTTCTATAAGGCTTGGATATATTCCAAACTGGAAATAGTTTCCAAACTGATACCGCTCCTGAGGATGAAGGATCAGGCTTTTGTTCCTTGTTGAGGAAAGGAACGAAATGATTATTTACCCTGGAAAGAAAGGGAAAGCAAAGTTGACTTAGAAGACATGTCAGCATTCCAAGTTTAATCCATAAAGCTTTTCTAGCTAAAATAGCTAGAGACATATACCTGACATCAACTCTAATGATATCAAAAGATGGTATCACCAATAAAATTATTAGCATGTTATAGAATAATAATAATGCTATAAAATTATGATCTGTTACTTGTTGCGCTAAAGCTTCTAACCAAAAAGTTGAAGCTGCAGCAACATCCGCTAAAAATATAGCAGGTCTAAGAAGATTACCCGAACATAAGTAAGCTTTTCTTAGAAAAGATTCAATTTCCCTATCTAAAGGATCCTTAAATGAAGTACTATCTGCCATAGGAATAGTAGTACATTAGCAGGAGTAGAGACAGCCCCATAACCTTAGGGATTTTTGTCCCAAAAAACTCTAATCTGTCAGATGGCACAGGATATAATTTGCTTAAACGTCTAGAAGGAGTAAATAAATTACCCAAATTATTCCATTCCCTGGAAATTACTTCAGAAATAGCATCAGGGAGATAAAACACTTCTGGAATAACTACAGGAGATTTAAAAACCTTATTTAAACGTTTACATTTAGTATCAAGAGGACCAGAATCCTCTATTTCTAATGCAAATAACACTTCTTTAAGTAAAGAACGAATAAATTCCATCTTGAACAAATACAAAGATTTATCAGCATCAACCTCTGAGACAGAAACCTCTGAACCAGAAGAACCATTATCAGTATCAGAATGATGATGTTCATTTAAAAATTCATCTGAAAAAAAGAGAAGTTTTAAAAGACTTTTATGTATACTAGAAGGAGAAATAACAGACATAGCCTTCTTAATGGATTTAAAAAATAAAATCTCTTATGTTATCAGGAACACTCTGAAAATTAGATGTTGACGGACAGCAACAGGTAATGTAACAGTACTAAAGGAAATTTTATCTGCATTAATAAGTTTGACATGACATGCAATACAAATAACAGCTGGAGAAACAGATACCAAAAGTTTATAGCAGACTTAGCTTGGTAGCTCCAGCACTGTGCAGTGATTTTCCTGTAGTATCTTCTGACTCAGTTGCAACGTGGAACATCTTGCAATATGTAAAAGAAAAGAACAACATATAAAGCAAAATTGATCAAATTCCTTAAATGACAGTTTCAGGAATGGGAAAAAAATGCCAGTGAACAAGCTTCTAGCAACCAGAAGCAATAAATAATGAGACTTAAATAATGTGGAGACAAAAATGACGCCCATATTTTTTAGCGCCAAAAAAGACGCCCACATTATTTGGCGCCTAAATGCTTTTGGCGCCAAAAATGACGCCACATCCGGAACGCCGACATCTTTGACGCAAAATAACGTCAAAAAATGACGCAACTTCCGGCGACACGTATGACGCCGGAAACGGAAAAGAATTTTTGCGCCAAAAAAGTCTGCGCCAAGAATGACGCAATAAAATGAAGCATTTTCAGCCCCCGCGAGCCTAACAGCCCACAGGGAAAAAAGTCAAATTTTTGAGGTAAGAAAAAATATGATAATTCAATGCATAATCCCAAATATGAAACTGACTGTCTGGAAATAAGGAAAGTTGAACATTCTGAGTCAAGGCAAATAAATGTTTGAATACATATATTTAGAACTTTATAAATAAAGTGCCCAACCATAGCTTAGAGTGTCACAGAAAATAAGACTTACTTACCCCAGGACACTCATCTACATGTTTGTAGAAAGCCAAACCAGTACTGAAACGAGAATCAGTAGAGGAAATGGTAAATATAAGAGTATATCGTCGATCTGAAAAGGGAGGTAAGAGATGAATCTCTACGACCGATAACAGAGAACCTTATGAAATAGACCCCGTAGAAGGAGATCACTGCATTCAATAGGCAATACTCTCTTCACATCCCTCTGACATTCACTGCACGCTGAGAGGAAAACCGGGCTCCAACTTGCTGCGGAGCGCATATCAACGTAGAATCTAGCACAAACTTACTTCACCACCTCCCTTGGAGGCAAAGTTTGTAAAACTGATTTGTGGGTGTGGTGAGGGGTGTATTTATAGGCATTTTAAGGTTTGGGAAACTTTGCCCCTCCTGGTAGGAATGTATATCCCATACGTCACTAGCTCATGGACTCTTGTTAATTACATGAAAGAAAACTTTTTTGACTGTGAAACATCAGTCTGCTTGTGTAATCTAATTGCAGTTGCCTGCCTGCCAGTGTGTGTGCCAGGCCCACTTGCCCAGTGCCACCACTCATAACTGGTGTAACAGTAGTGTAAATTTAAAAAAAAAAAAACTTTTTGGACTTTGAAACATCAGTCTGCTAGTGTAATCTAATTGCAGTTGCCTGCCTGTCAGTGTGTGTGCCAGGCTCACAGTGTATACTGTGCCCACTTGCCCAGTGCCCCCACTCATATCTGGTGTAACAGTAGTGTAAATTTAAAAAAAAAAAAAACTTTTTTGACTGTGAAACATCAGTCTGCTTGTGTAATCTAATTGCAGTTGCCTGCCTGCCAGCGTGTGTGCCAGGCCCACTTGCCCAGTGCCACCACTCATAACTGGTGTAACAGTAGTGTAAATTTAAAAAAAAAAAAACTTTTTGGACTTTGAAACATCAGTCTGCTAGTGTAATCTAATTGCAGTTGCCTGCCTGTCAGTGTGTGTGCCAGGCTCACAGTGTATACTGTGCCCACTTGCCCAGTGCCCCCACTCATATCTGGTGTAAAAAAAAAAAAAAACTTTTTTGACTGTGAAACATCAGTCTGCTTGTGTAATCTAATTGCAGTTGCCTGCCTGCCAGCGTGTGCCAGGCCCACTTGCCCAGTGCCCCCACTCATATCTGGTGTAACAGTAGTGTAAATTTAAAAAAAAACATAATTTATGCTTACCTGATAAATTTATTTCTCTTGTGGTGTATCCAGTCCACGGATCATCCATTACTTGTGGGATATTCTCCTTCCCAACAGGAAGCTGCAAGAGGATCACCCACAGCAGAGCTATCTATATAGCTCCTCCCCTAACTGCCACCTCCTGTCATTCGACCGAAGACAAGCAAGAGAAAGGAGAAACCATAGGGTGCAGTGGTGACTGTAGTTTAAAAATAAAATATACCTGCCTTAAAATGACAGGGCGGGCCGTGGACTGGATACACTACAAGAGAAATAAATTTATCAGGTAAGCATAAATTATGTTTTCTCTTGTAAGGTGTATCCAGTCCACGGATCATCCATTACTTGTGGGATACCAATACCAAAGCTAAAGTACACGGATGAAGGGGGGGGACAAGGCAGGTACTTAAACGGAAGGTACCACTGCCTGTAAAACCGTTGTAAAAAGCCTCCGAAGAAGCAAAAGTATCAATTTTATAAAACTTTGAAAAAGTATGAAGCGAAGACCAAGTCGCCGCCTTGCAAATCTGTTCAACAGAAGCCTCATTTTTAAAAGCCCATGTGGAAGCCACAGCTCTAGTAGAATGAGCTGTAATCCTTTCAGGAGGCTGCTGGCCAGCAGTCTCATAAGCTAAGCGTATTATACTTCTTAGATAAAACGAAAGAGAAGTTGCCGAAGCCTTTTGGCCTCTCCTCTGTCCAGAGTAAATAACAAACAAAGCAGATGTTTAACGAAAATCTTTAGTAGCTTGTAAATAAAACTTTAAAGCACGAACCACGTCAAGATTGTGTAAAAGACAGTCCTTCTTTGAAGAAGGATTAGGACACAGTGACGGAACTACAATCTCCTGATTGATTTTCTTATTAGATACCACCTTAGGTAAAAACCCAGGTTTGGTATGCAAAACTACCTTATCTGCATGGAAGATCTGATAAGGGAAATCAAACTGTAAGGCAGATAACTCGGAAACTCTACGAGCAGAGGAAATAGCTACCAAAAACAGAACTTTCCAAGATAAAAGCTTGATATCTATGGAATGAAGAGGTTCAAACGGAACCCCTTGGAGAACTTTAAGAACCAAATTTAAACTCCATGGCGGAGCAACTGGTTTAAACACAGGCTTGATTCTAACTAAAGCCTGACAAAACGCCTGAACGTCTGGAACATCCGCCAGACGTTTGTGCAAAAGAATAGACAGAGCAGAAATCTGTCCCTTTAAGGAACTAGCTGACAATCCCTTTTCCAATCCTTCTTGGAGAAAAGATAATATCCTGGGAATCCTGACTTTACTCCATGAGTAACCCTTGGATTCACACCAATAAAGATATTTACGCCATATCTTATGATAGATTTTCCTGGTGACAGGCTTTCGTGCCTGAATTAAGGTAACAATAACTGACTCGGAGAAGCCACGCTTTGATAAAATCAAGCGTTCAATCTCCAAGCAGTCAGTCTCAGAGAAATTAGATTTGCATGGTTGAAAGGACCCTGAAGTAGAAGGTCCTGTCTCAGAGGCAGAGTCCATGGTGGAAGGGATGACATGTCCACCAGATCTGCATACCAAGTCCTGCGTGGCCACGCAGGTGCTATCAAAATCACTGATGCCCTCTCCTGCTTGATTTTGGCAATCAGACGAGGGAGCAGAGGAAACGGTGGAAACACATAAGGTTGAAGGACCAAGACGCTGCTAGAGCATCTATCAGCGTTGCCCTGGGATCCCTGGACCTGGATCCGTAACAAGGAAGTTTGGTGTTCTGGCGAGACGCCATGAGATCCAGTTCTGGTTTGCCCCAACGTTGAACCAATTGTGCAAACACCTCCGGATGGAGTTCCCACTCCCCCGGATGAAAAGTCTGTTGACTTAGAAAATCCGCCTCCCAGTTCTCTACACCTGGGATATGGATAGCTGATAGGTGGCAAGAGTGAGTCTCTGCCCAACAAATTATCTTTGAAACTTCCAACATCGCTAGGGAACTCCTTGTTCCCCTTGATGGTTGATGTAAGCCACAGTCGTGATGTTGTCCGACTGAAATCTGATGAACCTCATTGTCGCTAGCTGAGGCCAAGCCTGAAGAGCATTGAATATCGCTATTAGTTCCAGAATGTTTATTGGAAGGAGGGTCTCCTCCTGAGTCCACGATCCCTGAGCCTTCAGGGAGTTCCAGACTGCCCCCAGCCTATAAGGCTGGCATCTGTCATTACTATTGTCCAATCTGGCCTGCGAAAGGTCATACCTTTGGACAGATGGACCCGAGATAGCCACCAGAGAAGAGAATCCCTGGTCTCTTGATCCAGATTTAGTAGAGGGGACAAATCTGTGTAATCCCCATTCCACTGACTGAGCATGCAGAGTTGCAGCGGTCTGAGATGTAGGCGGGCAAACGGCACTATGTCCATTGCCGCTACCATTAAGCCGATTACTTCCATACACTGAGCCACCGAAGAGCGAGAAGTAGAGTAAAGAACACGGCATGAATTTAGAAGTTTTGATAACCTGGTCTCTGTCAGGTAAATCCTCATTTCTACAGAATCTATCAGAGTTCCCAGAAAGGAAACTCTTGTGAGAAGGGATAGAGAACTCTTCTCTTCGTTCACTTTCCACCCGTGCGACCTCAGAAATGCCAGAACTATGTCCGTATGAGACTTGGCAATTTGGAAATTTGACGCCTGTATTAGAATGTCGTCTACATAAGGGGCCACTGCTATGCCCCGCGGCCTTAGGAAAGCTAAAAGTGACACCAGAACCTTCGTAAATATTCTTGGAGCTGTAGCTAACCCAAAGGGAAGAGCTACAAACTGGTAATGCCTGTCCAGGAAGGCAAACCTGAGAAACCGATGATGATCTTTGTGAATCGGAATGTGAAGATAAGCATCCTTTAAATCCACTGTAGTCATGTATTGACCCTCCTGGATCATAGGTAGGATGGTACGAATAGTCTCCATCTTGAATGATGGGACCCTGAGAAATTTGTTTAGGATCTTGAGATCTAAGATTGGTCTGAAGGATCCCTCCTTCTTGGGAACCACAAACAGATTTGAATAGAAGCCTAGTCCCTGTTCCTCCTTTGGAACTGGGTGGATCACTCCCATAACTTGGAGGTCTTGGACACAATGTAAGAATGCCTCTCTCTTTATCTGGTTTGCAGATAATTGTGAAAGGTGAAATCTCCATTTTGGAGGGGAAGCTTTTAAGTCCAGAAGATATCCCTGGGATATAATTTCCAATGCCCAGGGATCCTGGACATCTCTTGCCCAAGCCTGGGCGAAGAGAGAAAGTCTGCCCCCTACTAGATCCGTTACTGGATCGGGGCCAATCCTTCATGCTGTCTTAGAGGCAGCAGCAGGCTTTTTGGCCTGCTTACCTTTGTTCCAAGCCTGGTTAGGTCTCCAGACCGACTTGGACTGGGCAAAAGTTCCCTCTTGTTTTATATTAGAGGAAGTTGATGCCGCGCTCGACTTAAAGTTTCAAAAGGCACGAAAATTAGTCTGTTTGGCCCTTGATTTATTAGACCTGTCCTGAGGGAGGGCATGACCTTTTCCTCCCGTGATATCAGAAATGATCTCCTTCAAATCAGGCCCGAATAGGGTCTGCCCCTTGAAGGGAATATTAAGAAGCTTAGACTTTGAAGTAACGTCAGCTGATAATGATTTAAGCCATAGCGCCCTACGCGCCTGAATAGCAAAACCAGAATTCTTAGCCGTTAGTTTAGTCAAATGAACAATGGCATCAGAAACAAATGAATTGGCTAGCTTAAGTGCTCTAAGCTTGTCAAGTATATCGTCCAATGGAGTCTCTACCTGTAAAGCCTCTTCCAGAGACTCAAACCAGAAGGCTGCCGAAGCAGTGACTGGGGCAATTCATGCAAGAGGCTGTAGAATAAAACCTTGTTGAAAAAACATTTTCTTAAGGTATCCCTCTAACTTTTTATCCATTGGATCTAAGAAAGCACAACTGTCCTCGACGGGGATAGTAGTACGCTTAGCTAGGGTAGACACTGCTCCCTCCACCTAAGGGACCGTTTGCCATAAGTCCCGTGTGGCGGCATCTATTGGAAACAATTTTTTAAAAATAGGAGGGGGAGAGAACGGTACACCTGGTCTATCCCATTCCTTAGTAATAATTTCTGAAAACCTTTTAGGTATTGGAAAAACATCAGTGTAAACAGGCACTGCATAGTATTTATCCAATCTGCACAATTTCTCTGGCACTGCAATGGTGTCACAGTCATTCAGAGTAGCTAAAACCTCCCTGAGCAACACGCGGAGGTGTTCAAGCTTAAATTTAAATGTTGCCATATCAGAATCAGGTTGAATCATCTTCGCTGAGTCAGAAACATCACCCACAGAAAGAAGCTCTCCTTCCTCAGCTTCTGCATATTATGAGGGGGTATCAGACATAGCTACTAAAGCGTCAGAGTGCTCTGTATTTCTTCTAACCCCAGAGCTGTCTCGCTTTCCTCGTAACCCAGGTAGTCTGGATAATACAGCTGACAGTGTATTATCCATGACTGCCGCCATGTCTTGTAAAGTAAACGCCATGGCGCGCTAGATGTACTTGGCGCCTCTAGAGCGTGAGTCCCTTGAACGGGAGTCAAAGGCTCTGACACGTGGGGCGAGTTAGTCGGCATAACTTCCCCCTTGTCAGATTCCTCTGGTGATAAATCTTTTAAAGACAGAATATGGTCTTTATAACAAAGTGAAATCAGTACATTTGGTACACATTCTAAGACGGGGTTCCACCATGGCATCTAAACATAATGAGCAAGGAGTTTCCTCTATGTCAGACATGTTTAAACAGACTAGCAATGAGACCAGCAAGCTTGGAAAACACTTTACAGAAAGTTAACAAGCAAAAAATAAAAACGGTACTGTGCCTTTAAGAAAAATAAAAAAGGTCAGAATTTGAAAAACAGTGAAAAAAAGCAGTAAAACAAACGAAATTTTTACAGTGTGTATAATAGGCTAACAGAGCATTGCACCCACTTGCAAATGGATGATTAACCCCTTAGTTTCAAAAACGGATAAAAAAACCCAAAATAGACGTTTTTTAACAGTCACAACAAACTGCCACAGCTCTGCTGTGGCCCTACCTTGCCATACAAACGACTTTAGAAAGCACCAAAACCCTTCAGAGAGGTCCTATAGCATTCAGGGAACTCCTTCAAGGAAACTGGATGTCTCAGTCTGCAAAAGCTAATGCGCAATTAGGCGCAAAAACATAATTTATGTAAGAACTTACCTGATAAATTCATTTCTTTCATATTAGCAAGAGTCCATGAGCTAGTGACGTATGGGATATACATTCCTACCAGGAGGGGCAAAGTTTCCCAAACCTCAAAATGCCTATAAATACACCCCTCACCACACCCACAAATCAGTTTAACGAATAGCCAAGAAGTGGGGTGATAAAAAAGTGCGAAAGCATATAAAATAAGGAATTGGAATAGTTGTGCTTTATACAAAAAAATCATAACCACCCAAAAGGGTGGGCCTCATGGACTCTTGCTAATATGAAAGAAATGAATTTATCAGGTAAGTTCTTACATAAATTATGTTTTCTTTCATGTAATTAGCAAGAGTCCATGAGCTAGTGACGTATGGGATAATGACTACCCAAGATGTGGATCTGTCCACGCAAGAGTCACTAGAGAGGGAGGGATAAAATAAAGACAGCCAATTCCTGCTGAAAATAATCCACACCCAAAATAAAGTTTAATGAAAACATAAGCAGAAGATTCAAACTGAAACCGCTGCCTGAAGTACTTTTCTACCAAAAACTGCTTCAGAAGAAGAAAACACATCAAAATGGTAGAATTTAGTAAAAGTATGCAAAGAGGACCAAGTTGCTGCTTTGCAAATCTGATCAACCGAAGCCTCATTCCTAAACGCCCAGGAAGTAGAAACTGACCTAGTAGAATGAGCTGTAATCCTTTGAGGCGGAGTTTTACCCGACTCGACATAAGCATGGTGAATTAAGGATTTCAACCAAGATGCCAAAGAAATGGCAGAAGCTTTCTGACCTTTCCTAGAACCGGAAAAGATGACAAATAGACTAGAAGTCTTACGGAAAGACTTAGTAGCCTCAACATAATATTTCAAAGCTCTAACAACATCCAAAGAATGCAACGATTTCTCCTTAGAATTCTTAGGATTAGGACATAATGAAGGAACCACAATTTCTCTACTAATATTGTTGGAATTCACAACCTTAGGTAAAAATTCAAAAGAAGTTCGCAACACCGCCTTATCCTGATGAAAAATCAGAAAAGGAGACTCACAAAAAAGAGCAGATAATTCAGAGACTCTTCTGGCAGAAGAGATGGCCAAAAGGAACAAAACTTTCCAAGAAAGTAATTTAATGTCCAATGAATGCATGGGTTCAAAAGGAGGAGCTTGAAGAGCCCTCAGAACCAAATTCAAACTCCAAGGAGGAGAAATTGACTGATGACAGGTTTTATACGAACCAAAGCTTGTACAAAACAATGAATATCAGGAAGATTAGCAATCTTTCTGTGAAAAAGAACAGAAAGAGCAGAGATTTGTCCTTTCAAGGAACTTGCGGACAAACCTTTATCTAAACCATCCTGAAGAAACTGTAAAATTCTCGGAATTCTAAAAGAATGCCAGGAAAAATGATGAGAAAGACACCAAGAAATATAAGTCTTCCAGACTCTATAATATATCTCTCTAGATACAGATTTACGAGCCTGTAACATAGTATTAATCACAGAGTCAGAGAAACCTATTTGACCAAGAATCAAGCGTACAATCTCCATACCTTTAAATTTAAGGATTTGAGATCCTGATGGAAGAAAGGACCTTGTGACAGGAGGTCTGGTCTTAACGGAAGAGTCCACGGCTGGCAAGAGGCCATGTGGACAAGATCCGCATACCAAAACCTGTGAGGCCATGCTGGAGCTACCAGCAGAACAAACGAGCATTCCTTCAGAATCTTGGAGATTACTCTTGGAAGAAGAACTAGAGGTGGAAAGATATAGGCAGGATGATACTTCCATGGAAGTGATAATGCATCCACTGCCTCCGCCTGAGGATCCCGGGATCTGGACAGATACCTGGGAAGTTTCTTGTTTAGATGAGAAGCCATCAGATCTATTTCTGGGAGTTCCCACATTTGAATAATCTGAAGAAATACCTCTGGGTGAAGAGACCATTTGCCCGGATGCAACGTTTGGCGACTGAGATAATCCGCTTCCCAATTGTCTATACCTGGGATATGAACCGCAGAGATTAGACAGGAGCTGGATTCCGCCCAAACCAGAATTCGAGATACTTCTTTCATAGCCAGAGGACTGTGAGTCCCTCCTTGATGATTGATGTATGCCACAGTTGTGACATTGTCTGTCTGAAAACAAATGAACGACTCTCTCTTTAGAAGAGGCCAAGACTGAAGAGCTCTGAAAATTGCACGGAGTTCCAAAATATTGATCGGTAATCTCACCTCCTGAGATTCCCAAACCCCTTGTGCCGTCAGAGACCACCACACAGCTCCCCAACCTGTAAGACTTGCATCTGTTGAGATTATAGTCCAGGTCGGAAGAACAAAAGAAGCCCCCTGAATTAAACAATGGTGATCTGTCCACCACGTTAGAGAATGTCGGACAATCGGTTTTAAAGATATTAATTGAGATATCTTTGTGTAATCCCTGCACCATTGGTTCAGCATACAGAGCTGAAGAGGTCGCATGTGAAAACGAGCAAAGGGGATCGCGTCCGATGCAGCAGTCATAAGACCTAGAATTTCCGTGCATAAGGCTACCGAAGGGAATGATTGTGACTGAAGGTTTCGACAAGCTGAAATCAATTTTAGACGTCTCTTGTCTGTCAAAGATAGAGTCATGGACACTGAATCTATCTGGAACCCTAAAAAGGTTACCTTTGTCTGAGGAATCAATGAACTTTTTAGTGAATTGATCCTCCAACCATGATCTTGAAGAAACAACACAAGTCGATTCGTATGAGATTCTGCTAAATGTGAAGACTGAGCAAGTACCAAGATATCGTCCAAATAAGGAAATACCACAATACCCTGTTCTCTGATTACAGACAGAAGGGCACCGAGAACCTTTGTAAAAATTCTTGGAGCTGTAGCTAGGCCAAACGGCAGAGCCACAAACTGGTAATGCTTGTCCAGAAAAGAGAATCTCAGGAACTGATAGTGAGCTGGATGAATCGGAATATGCAGATATGCATCCTGTAAATCTATTGTAGACATATAATGCCCTTGCTGAACAAAAGGCAATATAGTCCTTACAGTTACCATTTTGAATGTTGGTATCCTTACATAACGATTCAATATTTTTAGATCCAGAACTGGTCTGAAGGAATTCTCCTTCTTGGGTACAATGAAGAGATTCGAATAAAACCCCAGCCCCTGTTCCAAAACTGGAACTGGCATAATTACTCCAGCCAACTCTAGATCTGAAACACATTTCAGAAATGCTTGAGCTTTCACTGGGTTTACTGGGACACGGGAAAGAAAAAATCTCTTTGCAGGAGGTCTTATCTTGAAACCAATTCTGTACCCTTCTGAAACAATGTTCTGAATCCAAAGATTGTGAACAGAATTGATCCAAATTTCTTTGAAAAAACGTAATCTGCCCCCTACCAGCTGAGCTGGAATGAGGGCCGCACCTTCATGTGGACTTAGAAGCTGGCTTTGCTTTTTTAGAAGGCTTGGATTTATTCCAGACTGGAGATGGTTTCCAAACTGAAACTGCTCCTGAGGATGAAGGATCAGGCTTTTGTTCTTTGTTGAAATGAAAGGAACGAAAACGATTATTAGCCCTGTTTTTACCTTTAGATTTTTTATCCTGTGGTAAAAAAGTTCCTTTCCCACCAGTAACAGTTGAGATAATAGAATCCAACTGAGAACCAAATAATTTATTACCCTGGAAATAAAGGGAAAGTAGAGTCGATTTAGAAGACATATCAGCATTCCAAGTTTTAAGCCATAAAGCTCTTCTAGCTAAAATAGCTAGAGACATAAACCTGACATCAACTCTGATAATATCAAAAATGGCATCACAGATAAAATTATTAGCATGTTCAAGAAGAATAATAATATTATGAGAATCATGATCTGTTACTTGTTGCGCTAAAGTTTCCAACCAAAAAGTTGAAGCTGCAGCAACATCAGCCAATGATATAGCAGGTCTAAGAAGATTACCTGAACACAGATAAGCTTTTCTTAGAAAGGATTCAATTTTCCTATCTAAAGGATCCTTAAAGGAAGTACCATCTGCCGTAGGAATTGTAGTACGTTTAGCAAGGGTAGAAATAGCCCCATCAACTTTAGGGATTTTGTCCCAAAACTCTAATCTGTCGGACGGTACAGGATATAATTGCTTAAAACGTTTAGAAGGAGTAAATGAATTACCCAAATTATTCCATTCTCTGGAAATTACTTCAGAAATAGCATCAGGAACAGGAAAAACTTCTGGAATAACCACAGGAGATCTAAAGACCTTGTCTAAACGTTTAGATTTAGTATCAAGAGGACCAGAATCCTCAATTTCTAATGCAATTAGGACTTCTTTAAGTAAAGAACGGATAAATTCCATTTTAAATAAATATGACGATTTATCAGCATCAACCCCTGAGACAGAATCCTCTGTATCAGAAGAATCATTAGAATCAGAATGATGATGTTCATTTAAAAATTCATCTGTATAAAGAGAAGTTTTAAAAGACTTTTTATGTTTACCAGAAGGAGGAATAACAGACATAGCCTTCTTAATGGATTCAGAAAAAAAATCTCTTATGTTATCAGGAACACTCTGAACATTAGATGTTGATGGAACTGCAACAGGTAATGGTACTTTACTAAAGGAAATATTTTCTGCATTAATAAGTTTGTCATGACATGTAATACAAACAACAGCTGGAGGAACAACTACCAAAAGTTTACAGCAGATACACTTAGCTTTGGTAGTTCCAGCACCAGGCAACGATTTTCCAGTAGTATCTTCTGACACAGTTGCAACGTGGGACATCTTGCAATATGTAATAGAAAAACAACATATAAAGCAAAATTGATCAAATTCCTTAAATTACAGTTTCAGGAATGGGAAAAAATGCCAGTGAACAAGCTTCTAGCAAATAATGAGACTTAAATAAAGTGGAGACAAATTTGACGCCCACAATATTTGGCGCCTAAATAATATTAGCGCCAAAAAAGATGCCACATCCGGAACGGCAACATTTTTGGCGCGAAAAACGTCAAAAATGACGCAACTTCCGGCGACACGTATGACGCCGGAAATAGAAAAAAAAAATTTCGCGCCAAGAAAGTCCGCGCCAAGAATGACGCAATAAAATGAAGCATTTTCAGCCCCCGCGAGCCTAACAGCCCACAGGGAAAAGTCAAATTTTAAGGTAAGAAAAAAATGATATATTCAAATGCATTATCCCAAATATGAAACTGACTGTCTGAAAAAAGGAAATGTTGAACATCCTGAGTCAAGGCAAATAAATGTTTGAACACATATATTTAGAACTTTATAAAAAAGTGCCCAACCATAGCTTTAGAGTGTCACAGAAAATAAGACTTACTTACCCCAGGACACTCATCTACATGTTGTAGAAAGCCAAACCAGTACTGAAACGAGAATCAGCAGAGGTAATGGTATATATAAGAGTATATCGTCGATCTGAAAAGGGAGGTAAGAGATGAATCTCTACGACCGATAACAGAGAACCCATGAAATAGACCCCGTAGAAGGAGATCATTGAATTCAAACAGGCAATACTCTCCTCACATCCCTCTGACATTCACTGCACGCTGAGAGGAAAACCGGGCTCCAACCTGCTGCGGAGCGCATATCAACGTAGAATCTAGCACAAACTTACTTCACCACCTCCATAGGAGGCAAAGTTTGTAAAACTGATTTGTGGGTGTGGTGAGGGGTGTATTTATAGGCATTTTGAGGTTTGGGAAACTTTGCCCCTCCTGGTAGGAATATATATCCCATACGTCACTAGCTCATGGACTCTTGCTAATTACATGAAAGAAATTAGGCCCCTCTCACTTCCTGTCTACACAGTGAGAGGCCTAACAAACTATCCCTAGGCAAATTTAAGCCAGCCATGTGGAAAAAACTGGGCCCCAATAAAGTTTATCACCAAAAGCATATAAAAAAACGTTAAAGCACTCCCATCAAACGTTTAATATTTTAGTAATTTGAAAAATTAATAAGAGTGTTACCTCTAATAGTAAGCATGATACCAGTCGTTATTAAATCACTGTAATCAGGCTTACCTTAAATAAATCCGGTATCAACAGCATTTTCTAGCATATACATTTCTCTAGAAAAATTTAGACTGCACATACCTCATAGCAGGATACCCTGCACGCCATTTCCCAAGCTGAAGTTACCTCTCTCTTCAGTTATGTGTGAGAACAGCAATGGATCTTAGTTACAACCTGCTAAGTTCATTAGAGACCACAGGCAGATTCTTCTTCTATTTTCTGCCTGAGACCAAAATAGTACAACTCCGGTACCATTTTAAAATAACAAACTTTTGAATTGAAGAAAAACAACTAAATTACACCACATCTCTCTAACTGCTTCCATGCTTGTCGAGAGCCGCAAGAGAATGACTTGAGGTGGCAGTTAGGGGAGGAGCTATATAGACAGCTCTGCTGTGGGTGATCCTCTTGCAGCTTCCTGTTGGGAAGGAGAATATCCCACAAGTAATGGATGATCCGTGGACTGGATACACCTTACAAGAGAAAAAAACTTTTTTGACTGTGAAACATCAGTCTGCTTGTGTAATCTAATTGCAGTTGCCTGCCTGCCTGGCTGCCAGCGTGTGTGCCAGGCCCACTTGCCCAGTGCCACCACTCATATCTAGTGTAACAGTAGTGTAAATTTAAAAAAAAACAAACTTTTTTGACTTTGAAACATCAGTCTGCTAGTGTAATCTAATTGAAGTTGCCTGCCTGCCAGCGTGTGTGCCAGGCCCACTTGCCCAGTGCCACCACTCATATCTGGTGTAACAGTAGTGTAAATTTAAATTAAAAAAAAAAAAAAACTTTTTTGACTCTGAAACGTCAGTCTGCTAGTGTAATCTAATTGCAGTTGCCTGCCTGCCAGCGTGTTTGCCAGGCTCACAGCGTATACTGTGCCCACATGCCCAGTGCCCCCACTCATATCTGGTGTAACAGTAGTGTAAATTTAAAAAAAACAAAACTTTTTTGACTGTGAAACATCAGTCTGCTTGTGTAATCTAATTGCAGTTGCCTGCCTGTCAGCGTGTGTGCCAGCCCCACTTACCCAGTGCCACCACTCATATCTGGTGTAACAGTAGTGTAAATTTAAAAAAAAAAACTTTTTCGACTGTGAAACATCAGTCTGCTAGTGTAATCTAATTGCAGTTGCCTGCCTGCCAGCACGTGTGCCAGGCTCACAGCGTATACTGTGCCCACTTGCCCAGTGCCCCCACTCATATCTAGTGTAACAGTAGTGTAAATTTAAAAAAAAAAACTTTTTTGACTTTGAAACATCAGTCTGCTAGTGTAATCTAATAGCAGTTGCCTGCCTGCCTGCCAGTGTGGGTGCTTGGCCCACTTGCCCAGTGCCCCCACTCATATCTAGTGTAACAGTAGTGTAAATTTTTAAAAAAAAAAAAACTTTTTTGACTTTGAAACATCAGTCTGCTAGTGTAATCTAATTGCAGTTGCCTGCCTGCCAGCGTGTGTGCCAGGCTCACAGCGTATACTGTGCCCACTTGCCCAGTGCCCCCACTCATATCTGGTGTAACAGTAGTGTAAATTAAAAAAAAAAAAAATTTGACTGTGAAACATCAGTCTGCTTGTGTAATCTAATTGCAGTTGCCTGCCTGCAAGCGTGAGTGCCAGGCTCACAGCGTATACTGTGCCCACTTGCCCAGTGCCACCACTCATATCTGGTGTAACAGTAGTGTAATTTAAAAACAAAAAACTTTTTGTGACTGTGAAACATCAGTCTGCTTTTTTGTGTCAGGCTCACAGCGTATACTGTGCCCACTTGCCCAGTGCCACCACTCATATCTTGTTTAATAGTAGTGTAAGTGTACATTTAAAAACAAAAAAAAAACTTTTTGGACTGTGAAACATCAGTCTGCTTTTTTGTTTCAGGCTCACAGCTTATACTGGGCCCACTTGCCCAGTGCCACCACTCATATCTTGTTTAATAGTCGTGTAAGTGTACATTTAAAAACAAAAAAAAACTTTTTGGACTGTGAAACATCAGTCTGCTTTTTTGTATCAGGCTCACAGCGTATACTGTGCCCACTTGCCCAGTGCCACCACTCATATCTTGTTTAATAGTAGTGTAAGTGTACATTTAAAAAAAATGACAGGCAGAGACAGGCCACCCCGCAGGTGCCGTCGTGGTCGTGGTGCTGTGATTCCCTATGGCACTAGAATAATGCCCAGTGTTCAGAGGCCACGTCCCATGAACTCGAAAAGTTCTGAGGAGGACATAGTTGACTTTATAACACAGGACGCCCAATCTTCTATATCTTCCACTCCGAACCTTGATGCACCATCCTCCTCCAGCTTATCTTCGGGCACCTCTCAAGTTACCACTCGCCCCCGACTGCCGCCACCACCAACACTAGCACCACAGCCGCTTCACTTGATCTGTCAGAGGAGTTTTTTACACATCAGTTGGAAGAAATGAGTGATGCGCAACCATCATTGACAGAGGATGTAGATAACAGTGATATGTCTCAGTCAGGCAGCATTGCAGACATGGACGTACGGTGTGATGATGATGTTGTACCCGCTGCTGCTTCCTTTGTTGATTTGTCAGATACAAGTGAAGCGGTTGATGATGACGATGCGTCCGTGGATGTCACGTGGGTGCCCGCTAGAAGAGAAGAAGAACAGGGGGAAAGTTCAGATGGGGAGACAGAGAGGAGGAGGAGGAGACGAGTTGGAAGCAGGGGGAGGTTGTCGCAAGGATCTAGTGGCACAGTCAGACAGCATGCATCGGCACCCGGGGTCAGCCAGACAGCACGCCAATCAACGCATGCTGTTGCCACCACCAGAATGCTGTCATCGCAGAGCTCAGCAGTGTGGCATTTTTTTTGTGTGTCTGCCTCTGACAACAGCGATGTCATTTCCAACCTGTGCCAAAAGAAACTGAGTAGTGGGAAGTCCAACACCCACCTAGGTACAACTGCTTTGCAAAGGCACATGATCGCACATCACAAATGCCTATGGGATCAACACATGAGTAGAAGCAGCACACAAACTCAAAGCCGCCATCCTCCTCCTGGTTCAGCATCTTCAGCCACATCAACCACTGCTGTCCTCCTTGCCCTCTCTCAACCATCCGCCACTGTGTCTCTCTTCTGGAGCAGTTCCTGCTCATCTGCCCACAATCAGGTGTCTGTCAAGGACATGTTTGAGCGTAAGAAGCCAATGTCACAAAGTCACCCCCTTGCCCGGCGTCTGACAGCTGGCTTGTCTGAACTGTTAGCCCACCAGCTTTTACCATACAAGCTGGTGGAGTCTGAGGCGTTCAAAAAATTTGTAGCTATTGGGACACCGCAGTGGAAGGTACCCGGCCGAAATTTCTTTGCACAAAAGGCAATCCCCAACCTGTACTCGATTGTGCGAAAGGAAGTAATGGCATGTCTGGCACACAGTGTTGGGGCAAGGGTCCATATGACCACTGATAGCTGGTCTGCAAAGCATGGTCAGGGCAGGTATATCACCTACACTGCGCATTGGGTAAACCTGCTGATGGCTGCCAAGCATGGAATGCCTGGCTCTGCAGAGGAGGAGTTGGTGACACCGCCACGACTTTCAGGCAGGCCTGCTGCCACCTCCTCTACTCCTCCTACTCCATCCTCTTCCATAACCTCCTCGGCTGAGTCCTCTTCTGCTGCTGCATCTTGCTCCACATCAACGGCACCCCCCCAGCTCCGCAGGTACTATTCCACATCCCGGATACGGCAGTGTCACGCCGTCTTGGGGTTGACTTGCCTCCTGTACTCCAGCACTCCTGTCCGCCCTGAACGCACAGGTGGATCAGTGGCTGACTTCGCACCAACTGGAGATCGGCAAAGTGGTTTCTGACAACGGAAGTAATTTGGTGGCGGCATTGAAATTGGGCAAGTTGACACATGTGCCGTGCATGGCACATGTGTGTAATCTGATCGTACAATGCTTTCTGCATAAGCAGGCCAGGAAGGTGTGTGGCCATTTGAGGCGTTCCTACACGACCATGGCGCACTTTTCCGATATCCAGCGGCGAAATAACATGCCAGTGAGGCGCTTGATTTGCAACAGCCTGACACACTCCTAATGTTCACCAGCCTGCTCCAACAAGAAAAAGCCGTTAACGAGTATTTGTATGACCGGGGTGCTAGGATAGCCTCTGCGGAGCTGGGAATTTTTTTGCCGCGTTACTGGGCGCTCATGCGCAATGCCTGTAGGCTCATGCGTCCTTTTGAGGAGGTGACAAACCTAGTCAGTCGCACCGAAGGCACCATCAGCGACATCATACCATTTGTTTTCTTCCTGGAGCATGCCCTGCGAAGAGTGCTGGATCAGGCCGTAGATGAGCGTGAAGAGGAAGAGTTGTGGTCACCATCACCACCAGAAACAGCCTTATCAGCATCGATTGCTGGACCAGCGGCAACGCTGGAAGAGGATTGTGAGGAAGAGGAGTCAGAGGAGGAATGTGGCTTTGAGGAGGAGGAGGAGGAAGACCAACCACAACAGGCATCCCAGGGTGCTCGTCACCTATCTGGTACCCGTGGTGTTGTACATGGCTGGGGGGAAGAAGATACCTTCAGTGAGATCACCGAGGACGAGGAACGGGACATGAGTAGCTTGGCATCCAACCTTGTGCAAATGGGGTCTTTCATGCTGTCGTGCCTGTTAAGTGACCCTCATATAAAAAAGCTGAAGGAGAACGACCTGTACTGGGTGTCCACGCTACTAGACCCCCGGTATAAGCATAAAGTGCCTGAAATGTTACCGAATTACCGCAAGTCGGAAAGGATGCAGCAGTTCCAAAATAAATTAAAAAGTATGCTTTACACAGCGTATAAGGGTGATGTCACTGCACAACGGGAATCTAACAGGGGAAGAGGTCAAAGAAATCCTCCTCCTGCCACGACCACGCTGGCAAGGACAGGATGCTTTACAGACGTGTTGTTGATGGAGGACATGCAGAGCTTTTTCAGTCCTATGCATCGCCACAGCCCTTCGGGGTCCACCCTCAGAGAACGACTCGACTGACAGGTAGCAGACTACCTCGCCTTAACTGCAGATCTCGACACTCAGAGGAGCGATGAACCCCTTGACTACTGGGTGTGCAGGCTTGACCTGTGGCCTGAGCTATCCCAATTTGCGATAGAACTTCTGGCCTGCCCCGCTTCAAGCCTCCTGTCAGAAAGGACCTTCAGTGCAGCAGGAGGTATTGTCACTGAGAAGAGAAGTCGCCTAGGCCAAAAAAGTCTAGATTACCTCACCTTTATTAAGATGAATGAGGGATGGATCCCGAAGGGACTGACATTGGGGGATACATTCGAGTAAAAAAGGCCTGATGAGATGAGCTGCCTTGGGCTAAAAATGGTCCACACGGTGCTGTATTTTATCTTCGAATGCCGGATGACTTGCGCGACTTATCCGCCACCAACTAGGGTTCAAGCCGCAATGTTTTAGGGCACTTTCTGCCTGGGAAACAAACATCAATTTTTCTGGCCGCTGCTACAGCAGTGGCTGCAACAATACCTAATTTTTCAGGCATGTGTACATGCCTAATTTTTCTGGCCTATGGTGCAGCACTGTGGCTTCAAAAACCAAACCAATAAAAAAGGCACATAACAGGGATTAAACTGATAGGAATAGTATTACTTAACACACCACTCCTATCTGGTGGCACATTAGATTGCACGCGCAGTGCCCCAAATTTGAAGTAGGAGGACCGACCAAGCATCTTTTTCCATCTCCCGGTTCCTAAAATCAATGCCATATACACGTCCCCTGATAGGGGATGGAACAAGGATTAAACTGATAGGAATAGTACTACTTAACATACCTTATAATAACGCAGAGAGAGGCAACGCAGAGATAGGAGTCTGAAGAAGAGGAGTCAGAGGAGGAAGGTGGCTTTGAGGAGGTGGAAGACCAAACACAGCAGGCGTCCCAGGGGGCTTGTTGTCACCTTTCGGGACCCTTGGTGTTGTATGTGGCTGGGTGGAGGAAGAGACCTTCAATGACAACAGTGAGGACAAGGAACGGGACATGGCTAGCTTGGTATCCAACCTTGTGCAAATGGGGAGTTTGCGGTTGTGCAAATGGACTGTTTGCGGTTGTTTGCGGTTGTTTGCGGTGTGTTAAAGGGACAGTCTAGGCCAAAATAAACTTTCATGATTCAGATAGAGCATGTAATTTTAAACAATTTTCCAATTTACTTTTATCACCAATTTTGCTTTGTTCTCTTGGTATTCTTAGTTGAAAGCTTAACCTAGGAGGTTCATATGCTAATTTCTTAGACCTTGAAGCCCACCTCTTTCAGATTGCATTTTAATAGTTTTTCACCATTAGAGGGTGTTAGTTCACGTATTTCATATAGATAACACTGTGCTCATGCACGAGAAGTTATCTGGGAGCAGGCACTGATTGGCTAGACTGCAAGTCTGTCAAAAGAACTGAAAAAAGGGGCAGCTTGCAGAGGCTTAGATACAAGATAATCACAGAGGTTAAAAGTATATTATTATAAATGTGTTAGTTATGCAAAACTGGGAAATGGGTAATAAAGGGATTATCTTTCTTTTAAAACAATAAAAATTCTGGTGTAGACTGTCCCTTTAAACGGGGAGTTTGGTCTGTCACTGTGAAGCGGGCGTAACCCTTACACTACCTGATCGATACAACATCATACCTGATGTTTTAAAGCACGTTATACCAAACAATTTAGGAATGTTAGGTGATGTATGCCCTTTATGGCTTAAAACCAGACTCTGCATCAACTATGTAATTTTCCATGGGAGTTTTGCCATGGATCCCCCTCCGGCATGCCACAGTCCAGGTGTTAGTCCCCTTGAAACAACTTTTCCATCACTATTGTGGCCAGGAAGAATCCCTGTGGGTTTTAAAATTCGCCTGCTCATTGAAGTCAATAGGGGTTCACCCGGTTCGCCCGTTCGCATTCGCTGTTTGCAAACCCAAATTTTTAGGTTTGCGACATTACTAATAGACCCTCATCAGAGGAGGATAATTCAGTATGTTGTCATTCATTTGACATTTCATCGACCTTATGAGAAGTTTTAAAAGACCTTTTACGTTTATTAGAAGGCGGGAATGCAGACAAAGCCTTCTGAATAGAATCAGTAACAAATTCTTTAAAGTTCATAGGTATATCATGTACATTAGAAGTTGAAGGAATTGCAACCGGCAATGTACTATTACTGATGGATATATTGTCTGCATGTAAAAGTTTATCATGACAACTATTACAAATGACATTCGGAGATTTAATTTCCACAATCTTACAACAAATGCACTTAGCTTTGGTAGAACCGATGTCAGGCAGCAAAGTTCCAACAGATACTTCTGAGACAGGATCAGATTGTGACATCTTGCAAAATATAAAAGAAAAAACAACATATAAAGCAAAATTATCAATTTCCTTATATGACAGTTTCAGGAATGGGGAAAAAAATGCAAATAGCAAAGGGGCAATAAATAATGAAAGAAAAATTGGCACTAGTTATGACGCACAACGTGACTGAACATTTTTTGACGCCAACAACATCCGGAAATGACACACTTGCGTCACTAACAACGCAACCCTGTGAAGGGACTCGGTGTCAACTACGATGCCGGAAATGACAAACTTGTGCCAACGGACGTACTTTCGCGCCAAAAAAGGCACAATAAAGTCTAGCATTTGGTGCAACCGCGGGCCTAGTACTGCCCACAACTTGCAAGAAAAACATAATTTATGCTTACCTGATAAATTCCTTTCTCCTGTAGTGTAGTCAGTCCACGGGTCATCCATTACTTATGGGATTATATCTCCTCCCCAACAGGAAGTGCAAGAGGATCACCCAAGCAGAGCTGCTATATAGCTCCTCCCCTCTACGTCATACCCAGTCATTCGACCGAAACCAAACGAGAAAGGAGAAACTATAGGGTGCAGTGGTGACTGGAGTTTAATTTAAATTTTAGACCTGCCGTAAAAACAGGGCGGGCTGTGGACTGACTACACTACAGGAGAAAGGAATTTATCAGGTAAGCATAAATTATGTTTTCTCCTGTTAAGTGTAGTCAGTCCACGGGTCATCCATTACTTATGGGATACCAATACCAAAGCTAAAAGTACACGGATGACGGGAGGGACAGGCAGGATCTTTACACGGAAGGAACCACTGCCTGTAGAACCTTTCTCCCAAAAACAGCCTCCGAAGAAGCAAAAGTGTCAAATTTGTAAAATTTCGAAAAGGTGTGAAGTGAAGACCAAGTTGCAGCCTTGCAAATCTGTTCAACAGAGGCCTCATTTTTAAAGGCCCAAGTGGAAGCCACAGCTCTAGTAGAATGAGCTGTAATTCTTTCAGGAGGCTGCTGTTCAGCAGTCTCATAGGCTAAACGTATTATGCTACGAAGCCAGAAAGAGAGAGAGGTAGCCGAAGCTTTTTGACCTCTCCTCTGTCCAGAATAAACGACAAACAGGGAAGAAGTTTGGCGAAAATCTTTAGTTGCCTGCAAATAAAATTTCAGGGCACGGACGACGTCCAGATTGTGCAGAAGTCGTTCCTTCTTTGAAGAAGGGTTAGGGCACAATGATGGAACAACAATCTCTTGATTGATATTCCTGTTAGTGACTACCTTAGGTAAGAACCCAGGTTTAGTACGCAGAACTACCTTGTCTGAATGAAAAATCAGATAAGGAGAATCACAATGTAAGGCCGATAACTCAGAGACTCTTCGAGCCGAGGAAATAGCCATTAAAAACAGAACTTTCCAAGATAACAGCTTGATATCAATGGAATGAAGGGGTTCAAACGGAACACCCTGCAAAACGTTAAGAACTAAGTTTAAGCTCCACGGCGGAGCAACAGTTTTAAACACAGGCTTAATCCTGGCCAAAGCCTGACAAAAAGCCTGAACGTCTGGAACTTCTGACAGACGTTTGTGTAAAAGGATAGACAGAGCTGAGATCTGTCCCTTTAACGAACTAGCAGATAAACCCTTTTCTAAACCTTCTTGTAGAAAAGACAATATCCTAGGAATCCTAACCTTACTCCATGAGTAACTCTTGGATTCGCACCAATGTAAGTATTTACGCCATATTTTATGGTAAATTTTCCTGGTAACAGGTTTCCTAGCCTGTATTAAGGTATCAATCACTGACTCCGAGAATCCACGCTTTGATAGAATCAAGCGTTCAATCTCCATGCAGTCAGCCTCAGAGAAATTAGATTTGGATGTTTGAAAGGACCCTGAATCAGAAGGTCCTGTCTCAGAGGCAGAGACCATGGTGGACAGGACGACATGTCCACTAGATCTGCATACCAGGTCCTGCGTGGCCACGCAGGCGCTATTAGAATCACCGATGTTCTCTCCTGTTTGATCCTGGCAATCAATCAAGGAAGCATCGGGAAGGGTGGAAACACATAAGCCATGTTGAAGACCCAAGGTGCTGTCAGAGCATCTATCAGTACCGCTCCCGGGTCCCTGGACCTGGATCCGTAACAAGGAAGCTTAGCGTTCTGGCGAGACGCCATGAGATCCAGATCTGGTTTGCCCCAACGCCGAAGCAGTTGGACAAACACCTCCGGATGAAGTTCCCACTCCCCCGGATGAAAAGTCTGGCGACTTAGGAAATCCGCCTCCCAGTTCTCCACGCCTGGGATGTGGATCGCTGACAGGTGGCAAGAGTGAGACTCTGCCCAGCGAATTATCTTTGAGACTTCCATCATCGCTAGGGAACTCCTTGTCCCTCCCTGATGGTTGATGTAAGCCACAGTCGTGATGTTGTCCGACTGAAACCTGATGAACCTCAGAGTTGCTAACTGAGGCCAAGCCAGAAGGGCATTGAAAACTGCTCTTAATTCCAGAATGTTTATTGGAAGGAGTCTCTCCTCCTGAGTCCATGATCCCTGAGCCTTCAGGGAATTCCAGACAGCGCCCCAACCTAGCAGGCTGGCGTCTGTTGTTACAATCGTCCAATCTGGCCTGCTGAAGGGCATCCCCCTGGACAGATGTGGCCGAGAAAGCCACCATAGAAGAGAATCTCTGGTCTCTTGATCCAGATTCAGCATAGGGGACAAATCTGAGTAATCCCCATTCCACTGACTTAGCATGCACAATTGCAGCGGTCTGAGATGCAGGCGTGCAAAAGGTACTATGTCCATTGCCGCTACCATTAAGCCGATTACCTCCATGCATTGAGCCACTGACGGGTGTTGAATGGAATGAAGGACACGGCAAGCATTTAGAAGTTTTGTTAACCTGTCCTCTGTCAGGTAAATTTTCATTTCTACAGAATCTATAAGAGTCCCCAAGAAGGGAACTCTTGTGAGTGGCAATAGAGAACTCTTTTCTACGTTCACCTTCCACCCATGCGACCTTAGAAATGCCAGAACTAACTCTGTATGAGACTTGGCAGTTTGGAAACTTGACGCTTGTATCAGAATGTCGTCTAGGTACGGAGCTACCGATATTCCTCGCGGCCTTAGTACCGCCAGAAGAGAGCCCAGAACCTTTGTAAAGATTCTTGGAGCCGTAGCTAACCCGAAGGGAAGAGCTACAAACTGGTAACGCCTGTTTAGGAAGGCAAACCTTAGGTACCGATAATGATCCTTGTGAATCGGAATATGAAGGTAGGCATCCTTTAAATCCACTGTGGTCATGTACTGACCCTTTTGGATCATAGGTAAGATTGTCCGAATAGTTTCCATTTTGAACGATGGAACTCTTAGGAATTTGTTTAGGATCTTTAAGTCCAAGATTGGTCTGAAGGTTCCCTCTTTTTTGGGAACCACAAACAGATTTGAGTAAAACCCTTGTCCATGTTCCGACCGCGGAACCGGGTGGATCACTCCCATTAGTAAAAGGTCTTGTACACAGCGTAGAAACGCCTCTTTCTTTATCTGGTTTGCTGACAACCTTGAAAGATGAAATCTCCCTTTTGGAGGAGAAGCTTTGAAGTCCAGAAGATATCCCTGAGATATGATCTCTAACGCCCAGGGATCCTGGACATCTCTTGCCCAAGCCTGGGCGAAGAGAGAAAGTCTGCCCCCCACTAGATCCGTTTCCGGATCGGGGGCCCTCACTTCATGCTGTCTTAGGGGCAGCAGCAGGCTTCCTGGCCTGCTTGCCCTTGTTCCAGGACTGGTTAGGTTTCCAGCCCTGTCTGTAGCGAGCAACAGTTCCTTCCTGTTTTGGAGCGGAGGAAGTTGATGCTGCTCCTGCCTTGAAGTTACGAAAGGCACGAAAATTAGACTGTTTAGCCCTTGGTTTGGCTCTGTCTTGAGGCAGGGCATGGCCCTTACCTCCAGTAATGTCAGCGATAATTTCTTTCAAACCGGGCCCAAATAATGTCTGCCCTTTGAAAGGTATGCTAAGCAATTTAGATTTAGAAGTCACATCGGCTGACCAGGATTTAAGCCACAGCGCTCTGCGCGCTTGAATGGCGAATCCGGAGTTCTTACCCGTAAGCTTAGTTAAGTGTACTACGGCATCAGAAATAAATGAATTAGCTAGCTTAAGGACTCTAAGCTTGTCTATAATCTCATCCAATGGAGCTGAGCTAATGGTCTCTTCCAGAGACTCAAACCAGAATGCCGCCGCAGCCGTGACAGGCGCAATGCATGCAAGGGGTTGTAATATAAAACCTTGTTGAACAAACATTTTCTTAAGGTAACCCTCTAACTTTTTATCCATTGGATCTGAAAAAGCACAGCTATCCTCCACCGGGATAGTGGTGCGCTTAGCCAGAGTAGAAACTGCTCCATCCACCTTAGGGACCGTCTGCCATAAGTCCCGTGTGGTGGCGTCTATTGGAAACATTTTTCTAAATATAGGAGGGGGTGAAAAAGGCACACCGGGTCTATCCCACTCCTTGTTAACAATTTCTGTAAGCCTTTTAGGTATAGGAAAAACGTCAGTACACGTCGGTACCGCAAAATATTTATCCAGCCTACATATTTTCTCTGGAATTGCAACCGTGTTACAATCATTCAGAGCCGCTAATACCTCCCCTAGTAATACACAGAGGTTCTCAAGCTTAAATTTAAAATTTGAAATGTCTGAGTCCAGTTTACTTGGATCAGATCCGTCACCCACAGAATGAAGCTCTCCGTCCTCATGTTCTGTAAATTGTGACGCAGTATCAGACATGGCTCTATTATTATCAGCGCACTCTGTTCTTACCCCAGAGTGATCGCGTTTACCCCTAAATTCTGGCAATTTAGATAGTACTTCAGTCATAACATTAGCCATGTCTTGCAAAGTGATTTGTATGGGCCGCCCTGATGTACTTGGCGCCACAACATCACGCACCTCCTGAGCGGGAGGCGAAGGTACTGACACGTGAGGAGAGTTAGTCGGCATAACTTCCCCCTCGTTGTCTGGTGAAATTTTCTTTACATGTACAGATTGGCTTTTATTTAAAGTAGCATCAATGCAATTAGTACACAAATTTCTATTGGGCTCCCCCCATTGGCCTTTAAACATATTGCACAAAGAGATTCATCTGTGTCAGACATGTTTAAACAAACTAGCAATGAGACTAGCAAGCTTGGAAAATACTTTCAAATAAATTTACAAGCAATATAAAAAACGTTACTGTGCCTTTAAGAAGCACAAAAAACTGTCACAGTTGAAATAACAAAGAACCAAATTAGTTATAGCAACCAAATTTTCACAGTAAATGTATTAAGTTAGCAAAGGATTGCACCCACCAGCAAATGGATGATTAACCCCTTAGTACCCAAAAACGGATAACAATTTAATATAAACGTTTTTATAACAGTCAAAACACAGTCTCACAGGTCTGCTGTGAGTGATTACCTCCCTCAAAACTAGTTTTGGAGACCCCTGGGCTCTGTAGAGACGTCCTGGATCATGGAGGAAGAAATAGGAAGACTGTGACTGAATTTTAACTGCGCAATAAAGCGCTAAAATAGGCCCCTCCCACTCATAATACAACAGTGGGGAAGCTCAGTAAACTGATTTTATTCATAAACAAACGACAGCCATGTGGTAAAAATAATGCCCATAAAGTTTTATCACCAGTACCTCAGAAAAAAAAAACGATTAACATGCCAGTAAACGTTTAAAAATAAAATTATGAAATGTTATTAATAAGCCTGCTGCTAGTCGCTTTCACTGCAGTGGAGGCTCAAATATAACTTAAATGTATACAGTATTTTCTTAGTGAAGTTCCATTCCCTAGAAATACCTCAGTGTAAACATACATACATATCAGCCTGATACCAGTCGCTACTACTGCATTTAAGGCTGCACTTACATTACATCGGTATTAGCAGTATTTTCTCAGTCAATTCCATTCCTTAGAAAATAATATACTGCAACATACCTCCTTGCAGGTGAACCCTGCCTGCTGTCCCCTGTTCTGAAGTTACCTCACTCCTCAGAATGGCCGAGAACAGCAAGTGGATCTTAGTTACGACCGCTAAGATCATACACAAACTCAGGTAGATTCTTCTTCTAATGCTGCCTGAGAAAAAAAAAAAAAAACACACTCCGGTGCTGTTTAAAATAACAAACTTTTGATTGAAGAAATAAAAACTAAGTTTAACAACCACAGTCCTCTCACACGTCCTATCTATTAGTTAGGTGCAAGAGAATGACTGGGTATGACGTAGAGGGGAGGAGCTATATAGCAGCTCTGCTTGGGTGATCCTCTTGCACTTCCTGTTGGGGAGGAGATATAATCCCATAAGTAATGGATGACCCGTGGACTGACTACACTTAACAGGAGAAAAAATATAGTCAATCTGAAAAAGACTAAACCCCAGGTAAGAAAAATATTTCTTAAAATGTTTATTTTCCCCAAATATGAAACTGACAGTCTGCACAAGGAAATACAAGAACCTGACTCATGGCAAATATAAGTACAATACATATATTTAGAACTTTATATAAATGCATAAAGTGCCAAACCATAGCTGGGGTGTCTTAAGTAATAAAAAACATACTTACCGAAAAGACACCCATCCACATATAGCAGATAGCCAAACAGTACTGAAACAGTTATCAGTAGAAGTAATGGTATATGAGAGTATATCGTCGATCTGAAAAGGGAGGTAGGAGATGAATCTCTACGACCAATAACAGAGAACCTATGAAATAGACCCCTGTTAGGGAAATCATTGCATTCAATAGGTGATACTCCCTTCACATTCCTCTGACATTCACTGTACTCTGAGAGGAATCGGGCTTCAACAATGCTGAGAAGCGCATGTCAACGTAGAAATCTTAGCACAAACTTACTTCACCACCTCCATAGGAAGCAAAGTTTGTAAAACTGAATTGTGGGTGTGGTGAGGGGTGTATTTATAGGCATTTTGAGGTTTGGGAAACTTTGCCCCTGCTGGTAGGATTGTATATCCCATATGTCACTAGCTCATGGACTCTTGCCAATTACATGAAAGGAACCTAATCTTATACCCCTATAAAAACAAAAACGTCACCCCAAAATAAAAACAACCCCTAATCTAACACTAAACGCCTTTTGTAGGGCATTGCCCTACAGAAATCAGCTCTTTTACAACAAGAAATACTAAGTACCCCCTAACAGTAAAAACCCCCACCAACCCAACCCCCCTAAATAAAAAAGACCTACCTATAAAAAAAACTAAGCTACCCATTGCCCCTAAATGGGGCATTTGTATGGGCATTGCTCTTAAAAGGGCAATCAGCTCTTTAGGTCTTTTTTATTTGGGGGGTTGGCGGGTGGGCGGGTTTACTGTAAGGGGTTAATTTGTAGTTTTTTATGTAAAAGAGCTGATTTCTTCAGGGCAATGCCCTACAAAAGGACCTTTTGGTAGTTTAGTTTTAGATTAGGGGTATTTTTATTTTGGGGTGGCTTTTTTGTTTTTATAGGAGTATTAGATTAGGTTTAATTTTTTATTTTGGATAATTTTATTATTTTCTGTAAGAGTTTGTTATTTTTTGTAATGTTAGGTTATTTATTTTTGGTATATTTTATTTTTTTGAAATAATAATGCTAGGTTTATTTATAGTTTAAGCTTAGATTTCATTCATTTCACAGGTAATTTTGTATTTACTTTAAGGTAGATATATTGTAAGTTTAATTTAAAGTTAGGGGGGTTAGGTAAGGTTTAGGGGTTAATAGTTTAATTTAGTTTGTCGTGATGTGGGGGGTCGGCGGTTTAGGGGTTAATAGGTTTATTTTTAGTAGTAGTGATGTGGGGGGTCGGCGGTTTAGGGGTTAATAGGTTTATTTTTAGTAGTAGTGATGTGGGGGGCCGGCGGTTTAGGGATTAATAGGTTTATTTAGTGTGGGGATGGCGGATTAGGGGTTAATACTTTAATTTAGGTAGTCGCGATGTGGGTGGGCAGCGGATTAGGGGTTAATAGGTTTATTATAGTATTTGCATTACGGGGGAATGGCGGTTTATGGGTTTATAGGTAGTGTACATTGTAAAAAATTTGTTAGGAGTTTTGTGAAACATTTTTTGTTTTGCAAAATCCAAAACTACTGGTCTCTTTGATTGAGGAATGGATCATTGCGGCATAAGCTATAACACTAGCGGAATAGCCGTACTGCACAACCTTTAATACAGGTGAGCTGAACATTCCACACTCAAAGGCCATTTTTTTCAGAGGTATAGCTGTACCACACAACTTGTAATCTTGCCCTCAATGAATTATTGTTAATATACAGCTTAACAAAAAACATTCAATGCGACAGCATGCTCAGCTGACATGACAGACTATGTATGAAAAAAAGTGTGCATAATGCTGTGTGCACACTGCACAGCATTTCTCTAGTGTCCAATGTGCATGTATACAGAACAAAAGCTAGAAAAACTTACATGCCTGTTCATTTTCAGTGCCACTCAGGGTGCATACTCTTTTAGCACTCTATGCCTTCCACAGAAAAAAAAATATCCTTTAGCATATCAGTCTGACCCTGCCCAATGACAGTCGAGCACTGAAATAACAGGAAATTCTTCTCTGAACAAGAGGTTGAGCGCTTCTCTGTTTTTATTTATGCAAATTATGACACTGAGGGAAGTCTCCATAAGGGTGATGCGGGAAGCCAGATGTGGACCCATTGCCCAGTGTGCCTAGAGGGATATGGCTGCACCTCACTGATGAGGGCCACAATAGGCTGAAATGTACGTCTGCCATTTCTCTCGTTCAGAGAGGTATTACTTGGTATTTTGGGACTGGACTGCACTGTTAAGTCAGGATCAGACTGATATACTACAGGAAAGTTCTTCTCTGTGAAAAGCTATTATTCTATTGTTCGTTCCCAGGATGAGCGCTTCTCTGTTTTTATTTATGCAAATTATGACCCTGAGGGAAGTCTCCCTAAGGGTGATGCGGGAAGCCAGATGTGAACCCGTTGCTCAGTGTGCCTAGAGGTATATCGCTGCACCTCACTGACGAGGCCCACAGAGGGCTGAAACGATCTGAGGTCACTTCTCTTGGCTTTTGGCAGGGGTCAAGTGAAGTTTTCTGTGCTTTTCATGGTTCTGAACCAAAAAAATAGCTTAGATGCCTTCTTTTTCAAATAAAGAAAGCAAGAGAACGAAGAAAAATTGATAATAGGAGTAAATTAGAAAGTTGCTTGAAATTACATGCTCTATCTGAATCACGAGAAAAAAAAAAATTGGGTTCAGTAGTGTCCCTTTAAGTTTTTTTTTCTTATCCTTAATGTAGTTCATATTGTCCCAGTAGTGTTCTTTTGGTTAGTTTTAGTGGGACTGTTTTTCATTTGTTTAATGTATATTCTTCCCCAAATAGGGTAGAACGTTTGCATAATTTTGAAACATTAAAGTTTTTTCTGCCAGGTCGAGATCCTACTTTTTTGGTTAGGGATTTTAATTGCCTTATTAAGAGGGTGGGAGTGATTGCAGGGTGGATAGCACAGGGAATGTTTTAGTTGATCTGCTTAAATCTTTCGATTTGAAGGATGCCTTCGGGCCTATTTCATTTTCTGGGGAGGGTTTTACTTTAGCGATAATGGAGAGATAAAATCTTGAATTGATTTTTTTTAAATCTAAATTTATAAGTGTTGTTGATTTTTCTTTAAAGCGGATGCCCTTTACGGATCATGCCCTTTTGATGTGTAAGGTGAATTGTGATTTGAAGATGAAGAATGGTAAGGGTGTTTAGAAAATGAATGTGAGTTTGTTAGAAGATGAGAAGATTAAGGTCAGTTTGTTTGGATGTGTGAAAGGTGGTGTGAAAGAAAGTGTGATTTTAGTAATGTGCTTATGTGGTGGAAATGGTTGAAGGTGGAAATTAAGAGGTTTTATATTAAGAAAGGCTGTGAGAAAGCTAGAATGGAAAGGGAGTTGTGTGATAAATGGTATCTGTAAATTGTGGTATTGATGTGCATGAGGAAATTGCTGAAGCAAGAAAGATAATTAAAAATGTATGCATGAAAAAGGAAAGAAAATTGTTTTTATGGCAAGATTAGAGAAAATGGAAAAGGATAAGTCCCGTAATAAAAACATAATTTATGTAAGAACTTACCTGATAAATTCATTTCTTTCATATTAGCAAGAGTCCATGAGCTAGTGACGTATGGGATATACATTCCTACCAGGAGGGGCAAAGTTTCCCAAACCTCAAAATGCCTATAAATACACCCCTCACCACACCCACAAATAAGTTTAACGCATAGCCAAGAAGTGGGGTGATAAGACAAAAGTGCGAAAGCATAAAAAAATAAGGAATTGGAATAATTGTGCTTTATACAAAAAAATCATAACCACCACAAAAAGGGTGGGCCTCATGGACTCTTGCTAATATGAAAGAAATGAATTTATCTTACATAAATTATGTTTTCTTTCATGTAATTAGCAAGAGTCCATGAGCTAGTGACGTATGGGATAATGACTATCCAAGATGTGGATCTTCCACGCAAGAGTCACTAGAGAGGGAGGGATAAAATAAAGACAGCCAATTCCGCTGAAAATAATCCACACCCAAAATAAAGTTTAAATCTTATAATGAAAAAAACTGAAATTATAAGCAGAAGAATCAAACTGAAACAGCTGCCTGAAGTACTTTTCTACCAAAAACTGCTTCAGAAGAAGAAAACACATCAAAATGGTAGAATTTAGAAAAAGTATGCAAAGAAGACCAAGTTGCTGCTTTGCAAATCTGATCAACCGAAGCTTCATTCCTAAACGCCCAGGAAGTAGAAACTGACCTAGTAGAATGAGCTGTAATCCTTTGAGGCGGAGTTTTACCCGACTCGACATAAGCATGATGAATTAAAGATTTCAACCAAGATGCCAAAGAAATGGCAGAGGCCTTCTGACCTTTCCTAGAACCGGAAAAGATAACAAATAGACTAGAAGTCTTTCGGAAATTCTTAGTAGCTTCAACATAATATTTCAAAGCTCTAACTACATCCAAAGAATGCAATGATCTCTCCTTAGAATTCTTAGGATTAGGACACAATGAAGGAACCACAATTTCTCTACTAATGTTGTTAGAATTCACAACCTTAGGTAAAAATTTAAAATAAGTTTGCAACACCGCCTTATCCTGATGAAAAATCAGAAAAGGAGACTCACAAGAAAGAGCAGATAATTCAGAAACTCTTCTGGCAGAAGAGATGGCCAAAAGAAACAAAACTTTCCAAGAAAGTAATTTAATGTCCAGTGAATGCATATGTTCAAACGGAGGAGCTTGAAGAGCCCCCAGAACCAAATTCAAACTCCAAGGAGGAGAAATTGACTTAATAACAGGTTTTATACGAACCAAAGCTTGTACAAAACAATGAATATCAGGAAGATTAGCAATCTTTCTGTGAAAAAGAACAGAAAGAGCAGAGATTTGTCCTTTCAAGGAACTTGCAGACAAACCTTTATCCAAACCATCCTGAAGAAACCGTAAAATTCTCGGAATTCTAAAAAAATGCCAGGAAAAATGATGAGAAAGACACCAAGAAATGTAAGTCTTCCAGACTCGATAATATATCTTCCTAGATACAGATTTACGAGCCTGTAACATAGTATTAATCACAGAGTCAGAGAAACCTCTTTGACTAAGAATCAAGCGTTCAATCTCCATACCTTCAAATTTAAGGATTTGAGATCCTGATGGAAAAAAGGACCTTGTGACAGAAGGTCTGGCCTTAACGGAAGAGTCCACGGTTGGCAAGAGGCCATCCGGAAAAGATCCGCATACCAAAACCTGTGAGGCCATGCTGGAGCCACCAGCAGAACAAACGAGCATTCCTTCAGAATCTTGGAGATTACTCTTGGAAGAAGAACTAGAGGCGGAAAGATATAGGCAGGATGATACTTCCAAGGAAGTGACAATGCATCCACTGCTTCCGCCTGAGGATCCCTGGATCTGGACAGATACCTGGGAAGTTTCTTGTTTAGATGAGAAGCCATCAGATCTATTTCTGGAAGTCCCCACATTTGAACAATCTGAAGAAATACCTCTGGGTGAAGAGACCATTCGCCCGGATGTAACGTTTGGCGACTGAGATAATCCGCTTCCCAATTGTCTATACCTGGGATATGAACCGCAGAAATTAGACAGGAGCTTGATTCCGCCCATACCAGTATTCGAGATACTTCTTTCATAGCCAGAGGACTGTGAGTCCCTCCTTGATGATTGATATATGCCACAGTTGTGACATTGTCTGTCTGAAAACAAATGAACGATTCTCTCTTTAGACCAAGGCCATGACTGAAGAGCTCTGAAAATTGCACGGAGTTCCAAAATATTGATTGGTAATCTCACCTCCTGAGATTCCCAAACCCCTTATGCTGTCAGAGACCCCCAAACAGCTCCCCAACCTGTCAGACTTGCATCTGTTGAAATCACAGTCCAGGTCGGAAGAACAAAAGAAGCCCCCTGAACTAAACGATGGTGATCTGTCCACCACGTCAGAGAGTGTCGTACAATCGGTTTTAAAGATATCAATTGAGATATCTTTGTGTAATCCCTGCACCACTGGTTCAGCATACAGAGCTGAAGAGGTCGCATGTGAAAACGAGCAAAGGGGATCGCGTCCGATGCAGCAGTCATAAGACCTAGAATTTCCATGCATAAGGCTACCGAAGGGAATGATTGAGACTGAAGGTTTCGACAAGCTGAAATCAATTTTAGACGTCTCTTGTCCGTTAGTGACAGAGTCATGGACACTGAATCTATCTGGAAACCTAAAAAGGTTACCCTTGTCTGAGGAATCAATGAACTTTTCGGTAAATTGATCCTCCAACCATGATCTCGAAGAAACTATACAAGTCGATTCGTATGAGATTCTGCTAAATGTGAAGACTGAGCAAGTACCAAGATATCGTCCAAATAAGGAAATACCACAATACCCTGTTCTCTGATTACAGACAGAAGGGCACCGAGAACCTTTGTAAAAATCCTTGGAGCTGTTGCTAGGCCAAACGGCAGAGCCACAAACTGGTAATGCTTGTCTAGGAAAGAGAATCTCAGAAACTGAAAGTGATCTGGATGAATCGGAATATGCAGATATGCATCCTGTAAATCTATTGTGGACATATAATGCCCTTGCTGAACAAAAGGCAGGATAGTCCTTATAGTTACCATTTTGAATGTTGGTATCCTTACATAACGATTCAATATTTTTAAATCCAGAACTGGTCTGAAGGAATTCTCCTTCTTTGGTACAATGAAGAGATTTGAATAAAACCCCAATCCCTGTTCCAGAACTGGAACTGGCATAATTACTCCAGCCAACTCTAGATCTGAAACACATTTCAGAAATGCTTGAGCCTTCGCTGGATTTACTGGGACACGGGAAAGAAAAAATCTTTTTGCAGGAGGCCTTATCTTGAAGCCAATTCTGTACCCTTCTGAAACATTGTTCTGAATCCAAAGATTGTGAATTGAATTGATCCAAATTTCTTTGAAAAATCGTAATCTGCCCCCTACCAGCTGGGCTGGAATGAGGGCCGCACCTTCATGTGGACTTTGGAGCTGGCTTTGGTTTTCTAAAAGGCTTGGATTTATTCCAGACTGGAGATGGTTTCCAAACTGATACCGCTCCTGTGGGTGAAGGATCAGGCTTTTGTTCCTTATTGTGACGAAAGGAATGAAAACGATTATTAGACCTAAATTTACCTTTAGATTTTTTATCCTGTGGTAAAAAAGTTCCTTTCCCTCCAGTAACAGTTGAGATAATAGAATCCAACTGTGAACCAAATAATTTATTACCCTGGAAAGAAAGGGAAAGCAAAGTTGACTTAGAAGACATATCAGCATTCCAAGTTTTAAGCTATAAAGCTCTTCTAGCTAAAATGGCTAGAGAGATATACCTGACATCAACCCTAATGATATCAAAGATGGCATCACAAATAAAGTTATTAGCATGTTGAAGAAGATTAACAATGCTATGAGAATTATGATCTGTTACTTGTTACGCTAAAGCTTCTAACCAAAAAGTTGAAGCTGCAGCAACATCCGCTAAAGATATAGCAGGTCTAAGAAGATTACCTGAACATAAGTAAGCTTTTCTTAGAAAGGATTCAATTTTCCTATCTAAAGGATCCTTAAAGGAAGTACTATCTGCCGTAGGAATAGTAGTACGTTTAGCAAGAGTAGAGATAGCCCCATCAACCTTTGGGATTTTGTCCCAAAACTCTAACCTGTCAGATGGCACAGGATATAATTGCTTAAAATGTTTAGAAGGAGTAAATGAATTATCCAAATTATTCCATTCCCTGGAGATTACTTCAGAAATAGCATCAGGGACAGGAAAAACTTCTGGAATAACTACAGGAGATTTAAAAACCGTATTTAAACGTTTAGATTTAGTATCAAGAGGACCAGAATCCTCTATTTCTAATGCAATTAAGACTTCTTTAAGTAAAGAACGAATAAATTCCATTCTGAATAAATATGAAGTTTTATCAGCATCAACCTTTGAAACAGAATCCTCTGAACCAGAGGAATCATTATCAGAATCAGAATGATGATGTTCATTTAAAAATTCATCTGAAAAAAAATAATTTATGTAAGAACTTACCTGATAAATTCATTTCTTTCATATTAGCAAGAGTCCATGAGCTAGTGACGTATGGGATATACATTCCTACCAGGAGGGGCAAAGTTTCCCAAACCTCAAAATGCCTACAAATACACCCCTCACCACACCCACAAATCAGTTTAACGAATAGCCAAGAAGTGGGGTGATAAGAAAAAAGTGCGAAAGCATAAAAAATAAGGAATTGGAATAATTGTGCTTTATACAAAAAAATCATAACCACCACAAAAAAGGGCGGGCCTCATGGACTCTTGCTAATATGAAAGAAATGAATTTATCAGGTAAGTTCTTACATAAATTATGTTTTCTTTCATGTAATTAGCAAGAGTCCATGAGCTAGTGACGTATGGGATAATGACTACCCAAGATGTGGATCTTTCCACGCAAGAGTCACTAGAGAGGGAGGGATAAAATAAAGACAGCCAATTCCTGCTGAAAATAATCCACACCCAAAATAAAGTTTAATGAAAAACATAAACAAAAGATTCAAACTGAAACCGCTGCCTGAAGTACTTTTCTACCAAAAACTGCTTCAGAAGAAAAAAATACATCAAAATGGTAGAATTTAGTAAAAGTATGCAAAGAGGACCAAGTTGCTGCTTTGCAAATCTGATCAACCGAAGCTTCATTCTTAAACGCCCAGGAAGTAGAAACTGACCTAGTAGAATGAGCTGTAATCCTTTGAGGCGGAGTTTTACCCGACTCGACATAGGCATGATGAATTAAAGATTTCAACCAAGATGCCAAAGAAACGGCAGAAGCTTTCTGGCCTTTTCTAGAACCGGAAAAGATAACAAATAGACTAGAAGTCTTTCGGAAAGACTTAGTAGCTTCAACATAATATTTCAAAGCTCTAACAACATCCAAAGAATGCAACGATTTCTCCTTAGAATTCTTAGGATTAGGACATAATAAGGGAACCAGAATTTCTCTACTAATGTTGTTGGAATTCACAACCTTAGGTAAAAATTCAAAAGAAGTTCGCAACACCGCCTTATCCTGATGAAAAATCAGAAAAGGAGACTCACAAGAAAGAGCAGATAATTCAGAGACTCTTCTGGCAGAAGAGATCGCCAAAAGGAACAAAACTTTCCAAGAAAGTAATTTAATGTCCAATGAATGCATGGGTTCAAAAGGAGGAGCTTGAAGAGCCCCCAGAACCAAATTCAAACTCCAAGGAGGAGAAATTGACTTAATGACAGGTTTTATACGAACCAAAGCTTGTACAAAACAATGAATATCAGGAAGATTAGCAATCTTTCTGTGAAAAAGAACAGAAAGAGCAGAGATTTGTCCTTTCAAAGAACTTGCGGATAAACCTTTATCTAAACCATCCTGAAAAAACTGTAAAATTCTCGGAATTCTAAAAGAATGCCAAGAAAAATGATGAGAAAGACACCAAGAAATATAAGTCTTCCAGACTCTATAATATATCTCTCTAGATACAGATTTACGAGCGTGTAACATAGTATTAATCACTCAGTCAGAGAAACCTCTTTGACCAAGAATCAAGCGTTCAATCTCCATACCTTTAAATTTAAGGATTTGAGATCCTGATGGAAAAAAGGACCTTGCGACAGAAGGTCTGGTCTTAGCGGAAGAGTCCACGGATGGCAAGAGGCCATCCGGACAAGATCCGCATACCAAAACCTGTGAGGCCATGCCGGAGCTACCAGCAGAACAAACGAGCATTCCTTCAGAATCTTGGAGATTACTCTTGGAAGAAGAACTAGAGGCGGAAAGATATAGGCAGGATGATACTTCCAAGGAAGTGATAATGCATCCACTGCTTCCGCCTGAGGATCCCGGGATCTGGACAGATACCTGGGAAGTTTCTTGTTTAGATGAGATGCCATCAGATCTATTTCTGGAAGCTCCCACATTTGAACAATCTGAAGAAATACCTCTGGGTGAAGAGACCATTCGCCCGGATGCAACGTTTGGCGACTGAGATAATCCGCTTCCCAATTGTCTATACCTGGGATATGAACCGCAGAGATTAGACAGGAGCTGGATTCCGCCCAAACCAGAATTTGAGATACTTCTTTCATAGCCAGAGGACTGTGATGATTGATGTATGCCACAGTTGTGACATTGTCTGTCTGAAAACAAATGAACGATTCTCTCTTCAGAAGAGGCCAAGACTGAAGAGCTCTGAAAATTGCACGGAGTTCCAAAATATTGATCGGTAATCTCACCTCCTGAGATTCCCAAACTCCTTGTGCCGTCAGAGATCCCCACACAGCTCCCCAACCTGTAAGACTTGCATCTGTTGAAATTAGAGTCCAGGTCGGAAGAACAAAAGAAGCCCCCTGAATTAAACGATGGTGATCTGTCCACCACGTTAGAGAGTGTCGTACAATCGGTTTTAAAGATATTAATTGAGATATCTTTGTGTAATCCCTGCACCATTGATTCAGCATACAGAGCTGAAGAGGTCGCATGTGAAAACGAGCAAAGGGGATCGCGTCCGATGCAGCAGTCATAAGACCTAGAATTTCCATGCATAAGGCTACCGAAGGGAATGATTGTGACTGAAGGTTTCGACAAGCTGAAATCAATTTTAGACGTCTCTTGTCTGTCAAAGACAGAGACATGGACACTGAATCTATCTGGAAACCCAGAAAGGTTACCCTTGTCTGAGGAGTCAATGAACTTTTTAGTGAATTGATCCTCCAACCATGATCTTGAAGAAACAACACAAGTCGATTCGTATGAGATTCTGCTAAATGTAAAGACTGAGCAAGTACCAAGATATCGTCCAAATAAGGAAATACCACAATACCCTGTTCTCTGATTACAGACAGAAGGGCACCGAGAACCTTTGTAAAAATTCTTGGAGCTGTAGCTAGGCCAAACGGCAGAGCCACAAACTGGTAATGCTTGTCCAGAAAAGAGAATCTCAGGAACTGATAATGATCTGGATGAATCGGAATATGCAGATATGCATCCTGTAAATCTATTGTGGACATATAATGCCCTTGTTGAACAAAAGGCAAGATAGTCCTTACAGTTACCATTTTGAACGTTGGTATCCTTACATAACGATTCAATATTTTTAGATCCAGAACTGGTCTGAAGGAATTCTCCTTCTTTGGTACAGTGAAGAGATTCGAATAAAACCCCAGTCCCTGTTCCAGAACTGGAACTGGCATAATTACTCCAGCCAACTCTAGATCTGAAACACATTTCAGAAATGCTTGAGCTTTCACTGGATTTACTGGGACACGGGAAAGAAAAAATCTCTTTGCAGGAGGTCTTATCTTGAAACCAATTCTGTACCCTTCTGAAACAATGTTCTGAATCCAAAGATTGTGAACAGATTTGATCCAAATTTTTTTGAAAAAACGTAACCTGCCCCCTAGCAGCTGAGCTGGAATGAGGGCCGCACCTTCATGTGGACTTAGAAGCTGGCTTTGCTTTTCTAGAAGGCTTGGATTTATTCCAGACTGGAGATGGTTTCCAAACTGAAACTGCTCCTGAGGATGAAGGATCAGGCTTTTGTTCTTTGTTGAAACGAAAGGAACGAAAACGATTATTAGCCCTGTTTTTACCCTTAGATTTTTTATCCTGTGGTAAAAAAGTTCCTTTCCCACCAGTAACAGTTGAGATAATAGAATCCAACTGAGAACCAAATAATTTGTTACCCTGGAAAGAAATGGAAAGTAGAGTCGATTTAGAAGACATATCAGCATTCCAAGTTTTAAGCCATAAAGCTCTTCTAGCTAAAATAGCTAGAGACATAAACCTGACATCAACTCTGATAATATCAAAAATGGCATCACAGATAAAATTATTAGCATGTTGAAGAAGAATAATAATATTATGAGAATCATGATCTGTTACTTGTTGCGCTAAAGTTTCCAACCAAAAAGTTGAAGCTGCAGCAACATCAGCCAATGATATAGCAGGTCTAAGAAGATTACCTGAACACAGATAAGCTTTTCTTAGAAAGGATTCAATTTTCCTATCTAAAGGATCCTTAAAGGAAGTACCATCTGACGTAGGAATAGTAGTACGTTTAGCAAGGGTAGAAATAGCCCCATCAACCTTAGGGATTTTGTCCCAAAATTCTAATCTGTCAGACGGCACAGGATATAATTGCTTAAAACGTTTATAAGGAGTAAATGAATTACCCAAATTATTCCATTCTCTGGAAATTACTTCAGAAATAGCACCAGGAACAGGAAAAACTTCTGGAATAACCACAGGAGATTTAAAGACCTTATCTAAACGTTTAGATTTAGTATCAAGAGGACCAGAATCCTCAATTTCTAAAGCAATTAGTACTTCTTTAAGTAAAGAACGAATAAATTCCATTTTAAATAAATATGAAGATTTATCAGCATCAACCTCTGAGACAGAATCCTCTGAACCAGAAGAGTCATTAGAATCAGAATGATGATGTTCATTTAAAAATTCATCTGTATAAAGAGAAGTTTTAAAAGATTTATTATGTTTACTAGAAGGAGGAATAACAGACATAGCCTTCTTGATGGATTCAGAAACAAAATCTCTTATGTTATCAGGAACATTCTGAACATTAGATGTTGATGGAACTGCAACAGGTAATGGTACATTACTAAAGGAAATATTATCTGCATTAACAAGTTTGTCATGACAATTAATACAAACAACAGCTGGAGGAATAGCTACCAAAAGTTTACAGCAGATACACTTAGCTTTGGTAGTTCCAGCACCAGACAGCGATTTTCCTGAAGTATCTTCTGACTCAGATGCAACGTGAGACATCTTGCAATATGTAAGAGAAAAAACAACATATAAAGCAAAATTGATCAAATTCCTTAAATGACAGTTTCAGGAATGGGAAAAAATGCCAAGGAACAAGCTTCTAGCAACCAGAAGCAAAGAAAAATGAGACTTAAATAATGTGGAGACAAAAGCGACGCCCATATTTTTTTAGCGCCTAAATAAGACGCCCACATTATTTGGCGCCTAAATGCTTTTGGCGCCAAAAATGACGCCACGTCCGGAACGCCGACATTTTTGGCGCAAAAGAACGTCAAAAATGACGCAACTTCCGGCGACACGTATGACGCCGGAAACAGAAAAGATTTTTTGCGCCAAAAAAGTCCGCGCCAAGAATGACGCAATAAAATGAAGCATTTTCAGCCCCCGCGAGCCTAACAGCCCACAGGGAAAAAAGTCAAATTTTTAAGGTAAGAAAAATAATTGATTCAAGTGCATTATCCCGAATATGAAACTGACTGTCTGAAAATAAGGAATGTTGAACATCCTGAGTCAAGGCAAATAAATGTTTGAATACATATATTTAGAACTTTATTAACAAAGTGCCCAACCATAGCATGGAGTGTCACAGAAAATAAGACTTACTTACCCCAGGACACTCATCTACATGTTTGTAGAAAGCCAAACCAGTACTGAAACGAAAATCAGCAGAGGTAATGGTATATATATAAGAGTATATCGTCGATCTGAAAAGGGAGGTAAGAGATGAATCTCTACGACCGATAACAGAGAACCTATGAAATAGACCCCGTAGAAGGAGATCACTGCATTCAAAATAGGCAATACTCTCCTCACATCCCTCTGACATTCACTGCACGCTGAGAGGAAAACCGGCTCCAACCTGCTGCGGAGCGCATATCAACGTAGAATCTAGCACAAACTTACTTCACCACCTCCATAGGAGGCAAAGTTTGTAAAACTGATTTGTGGGTGTGGTGAGGGGTGTATTTGTAGGCATTTTGAGGTTTGGGAAACTTTGCCCCTCCTGGTAGGAATGTATATCCCATACGTCACTAGCTCATGGACTCTTGCTAATTACATGAAAGAAATGAGAAGTTTTAAAAGACCTTTTACGTTTACTAGAAGGAGGAATAACAGACATAGCCTTCTTAATGGATTTAGAAACAAAATCTCTTATGTTAACAGGAACACTCTGAGTATTAGATGTTGATGGAACAACAACAGGTAATGTAACATTACTATAGGAAATATTATCTGCATTAACAAGTTTGTCATGACATTCATTACAAACAACAGCTGGAGGAACAGATACCACAAGTTTACAGCAAATACACTTAACTTTAGTAGATCCAGCACTAGGCAGCAATTTTCCAGAAGTATCTTCTGACTCAGGGTCAATCTGGGACATCTTGCAATATGTAATAGAAAAAACAACATATAAAGCAAAATTGATCAAATTCCTTAAATGACAGTTTCAGGAATGGGAAAAAATGCCAGTGAACAAGCTTCTAGCAACCAGAAGCAATAAACAAAGAGACTTAAATAATGTGGAGACAATAATGACGCCCATATTTTTTAGCGCCAAAAAAGACGCCCACATTATTTGGCGCCTAAATGCTTTTGGCGCCAAAAATGACGCCACATCCGGAACGCCGACACTTTTGGTGCAAAAAAACGTCAAAAATGACGCAACTTCTGGTGACACGTATGACGCCGGAAACAAAGAAAAAAAATGTTGCGCCAAAAAAGTCCGCGCCAAGAATGACGCAATAAGATGAATCTCTACGACCGATAACAGAGAACCTATGAAATAGACCCCGTAGAAGGAGATCATTGAATTCAAATAGGCAATACTCTCTTCACATCCCTCTGACATTCACTGCACGCTGAGAGGAAAACCAGGCTCCAACCTGCTGCAGAGCGCATATCAACGTAGAATCTAGCACAAACTTACTTCACCACCTCCATAGGAGGCAAAGTTTGTAAAACTGATTTGTGGGTGTGGTGAGGGGTGTATTTATAGGCATTTTGAGGTTTGGGAAACTTTGCCCCTCCTGGTAGGAATGTATATCCCATACGTCACTAGCTCATGGACTCTTGCTAATTACATGAAAGAAACATAATTTATGTAAGAACTTACCTGATAAATTAATTTAAATCATATTGGCAAGAGTCCATGAGCTAGTGACGTATGGGATATACAATCCTACCAGGAGGGGCAAAGTTTCCCAAACCTCAAAATGCCTATAAATACACCCCTCACCACACCCACAATTCAGTTTAACGAATAGCCAAGTAGTGGGGTGATAAAGAAAGAAGTAAAAAGCATCAACAAAGGAAATTGGAAATAATTGTGGTTTATACAAAAAAATCATAACGGCCATAAAAAAGGGGTGGGCCTCATGGACTCTTGCAAATAAGAAAGCAATTAATTTATAAGGTAAGTTCTTACATAAATTATGTTTTCTTTCATGTAATTGGCAAGAGTCCATGAGCTAGTGACGTATGGGATAGCAATACCCAAGAAGTGGAACTCCACGCAAGAGTCACTAGAGAGGGAGGGATAAAAATAAAAACAGCCAATTCGCTGAAAAAAATTAAATTAATGCACAACCCAAATATAAGTTTATTCTCATAAATAAAAGGACAAACTTAAATCATAAGCAGAAGAATCAAACTGAAACAGCTGCCTGAAGAACTGCTTCAGAAGAAGAAAATACATCAAAATGGTAGAACTTAGTAAATGTATGCAAAGAAGACTATAAGTAGCTGCTTTGCAAATCTGAGCAACTGAAGCTTCATTCTTAAAAGCCCAAGAAGTGGTAACTGATCTAGTAGAATGAGCTGTAATTCTCTGAGGCGGGGTTTTACCCGACTCCAAATAAGCTTGATGAATCAAAAGCTTTAACCACGATGCCAAAGAAATAGAAGAAGCCTTCTGACCTTTCCTGGAACCAGAAAAGATAACAAATAGACTAGAAGACTTCCTGAAATCTTTAGTAGCTTCAACATAATATTTCAGAGCTCTCACCACATCCAAAGAATGTAAAGATCTCTCCAAAGAATTCTTAGGATTAGGACACAAAGTAGGGACAACAATCTCTCTATTAATGTTGTTAAAATTCACAACCTTATGTAAGAATTTAAATGAAGTCTGCAAAACTGCCTTATCCTGATGAGAAATCAGAAAAGGAGATTCACAAGAAAGAGCAGATAATTCAGAAACTCTTCTAGCAGAAGAGATGGCCAAAAGAAACAACACTTTCCAAGAAAGTAGTTTAATGTCCAAAGAATGCATAGGCTCAAATGGAGGAGACTGTAAAGCCTTCAAAACCAAATTAAGACTCCAGGGAGGAGAGATTGATTTAATGACAGGCTTGATACGAACCAAAGCCTGTACAAAACAGTGAATATCAGGAAGTTTAGCAATTTTTCTGTGGAATAAAACAGAAAGAGCAGAGATTTGTCCTTTCAAGGAACTTGCAGACAAACCTTTATCCAAACCATCCTGAAGAAACTGTAAAATTCTTGGAAATCTAAAAGAATGCCAAGAGAATTTATGAGAGATCACTCTTGGAAGAAGAACTAGAGGCGGGAAAATATAAGCAGGTTGATAACACCAAGGAAGTGTCAACACATCCACTGCTTCCGCCCGAGGATCCCTGGACCTGGACAGGTACCTGGGAAGTTCCTTGTTTAGATGAGATGCCATAAGATCTATATCTGGAAGACCCCACATCTGAACAATTTGAGAAAATACATCTGGGTGGAGAGACCACTCTCCTGGATATAAAGTCTGACGACTGAGATAATCTGCTTCCCAATTGTCTATACCTGGGATATGAACCTCAGAAATTAGACAGGAGCTGGATTCCGCCCAAACAAGTATCAAAGATACTTCTTTCATAGCTTGAGGACTGTGAGTCCCACCCTGATGATTGACATATGCCACAGTTGTGATATTGTCTGTCTGAAAACAAATGAACGATTCTCTCTTCAATAGAGGCCAAAACTGAAGAGCCCTGAGAATCGCATGGAGTTCCAAAATATTTATTGGTAATCTCGCCTCTTGAGATTTCCAAACCCCTTGTGCTGTCAGAGATCCCGAAACTCCCCAACCTGAAAGACTCATCTGTAATGATCACAGTCCAGGTTGGATGAACGAAAGAGGCCCCTAGAACAATATGATGGTGATCTAACCACCAAGTCAGAGATAGTCGAACATTGGGATTTAAGGATATTATTTGTGATATCCTTGTATAATCCCTGCACCATTGGTTCAGCAGACAAAGCTGGAGAAGTCTCATATGAAAACAAGCAAAAGGGGATTGCGTCCGATGCTGCAGTCATGAGACCTAAAACTTCCATGCACATAGCTACTGAAGGGAATGACTGAGACTGAAGATTCCGACAGGCTGCAACCAATTTCAAATGTCTCTTGTCCGTTAGAGACAAAGTGATGGACACTGAATCTATCTGGAAACCTAAAAAGGTTACCCTTGTCTGAGGAATCAAAGAAGTTTTTGGTAAATTGATCCTCCAACGATGATCTTGAAGAAACAACACTAGTTGATTTGTGTGAGATTCTGCAGAACGTAAAGACTGAGCAAGTACCAAGATATCGTCCAAATAAGGAAACACCGCAATACCCTGCTCTCTGATTACAGAGAGTAGGGCACCGAGAACCTTTGAAAAGATTCTTGGAGCTGTCGCTAGGCCAAAAGGAAGAGCAACAAATTGGTAATGCTTGTCTAGAAAAGAGAATCTCAGGAACTGATAGTGATCTGGATGAATCGGAATATGAAGATATGCATCCTTTAAGTCTATTGTGGACATATAATGCCCTTGCTGAACAAAAGGCAGTATAGTCCTTATAGTCATCATTTTGAAAGTTGGTACTCTTAAATATCAATTCAAAATTTTTAGATCCAAAACTGGTCTGAATGAATTTTATTTCTTTGGGACAATGAATAGATTTGAATAAAACCTCAGACCCTGTTCCTGAAACGGAACTGGCATGATTACTCCTGATAACTCCAGGTCTAAAACACACTTCAGGAAAGCCTGAGCCTTTACTGGGTTTGCAGGGATGTGTGAGAGAAAAAATCTTCTCACAGGCGGTCTTACTCTGAATCCTATTCTGTACCCTTGAGAGACAATACTCTGAATCCATTGATTTTGGACTGAATTGGTCCAAACATCTTTGAAAAATCTTAATCTGCCCCCTACCAGCTGAGCTGGAATGAGGGCCGCACCTTCATGCAGACTTGGGGGCTGGCTTTGATCTCTTAAATGGCTTGGATTTATTCCAATTTAAGGAAGGCTTCCAATTGCAAACAGACGCCTTGGGGGAGGGATTAGGTTTCTGTTCCTTATTTTGTCGAAAGGAACGAAAACAGTTAGAAGCTTGAGATTTACCCTTAGGTCTTTTATCTTGAGGCAAAAAACTCCCTTCCCCCCAGTGACAGTTGAAATTATTGAATCCAACTGAGAACCAAACAACTTATTACCTTGGAAAGAAAGAGATAGCAATCTGGACTTGTCAGCATTCCAAGATTTAAGCCACAAAGCTCTTCTAGATAAAATAGCTAAAGACATACGCCTAGATTTAGAGTTTTGCGGCCAAAGGGGTGCGTTAGCTACGCGTGCTTTTTTCTGGCCGCACCTTTTAAATACCGCTGGTATTTAGAGTTCACAGAATGGCTGCGTTAGGCTCCAAAAAAGGAGCGTATAGCATATTTACCGCAACTTCAACTCTCGATACCAGCGGTGCTTACGGACGCGGCCAGCTTCAAGAACGTGCTCGTGCACGATTCCCCCATAGAAAACAATGGGGCTGTTTGAGCTGAAAAAAAACCTAACACCTGCAAAAAAGCAGCGTTCAGCTCCTAACGCAGCCCCATTGTTTGCTATGCGGAAACACCTCCTAAGTCTGCACCTAACACCCTAACATGAACCCCGAGTCTAAACACCCCTAACCTTACACTTATTAACCCCTAATCTGCCGACCCCGCTATCGCTGACCCCTGCATATTATTATTAACCCCTAATCTGCCGCTCCGTACACCGCTGCCACCTACATTATAGCTATGTACCCCTAATCTGCTGCGCCTAACACAGCCGACCCCTATATTATATTTATTAACCCCTAATCTGCCCCCCTCAACGTCGCCTCCACCTGCCTACACTTATTAACCCCTAATCTGCCGAGCGGACCGCACCGCTACTATAATAAAGTTATTAACCCCTAATCCGCCTCACTCCCGCCTCAATAACCCTATAATAAATAGTATTAACCCCTAATCTGCCCTCCCTAACATCGCCGACACCTAACTTCAATTATTAACCCCTAATCTGCCGACCGAATCTCGCCGCTACTGTAATAAATGGATTAACCCCTAAAGCTAAGTCTAACCCTAACACTAACACCCCCCTAAGTTAAATATAATTTAAATCTAACGAAATAAATTAACTCTTATTATATAAATTATTCCTATTTAAAGCTAAATACTTACCTGTAAAATAAACCCTAATATAGCTACAATATAAATAATAATTATATTGTAGCTATTTTAGGATTAATATTTATTTTACAGGCAACTTTGTATTTATTTTAATCAGGTACAATAGCTAATAAATAGTTAATAACTATTTAATAGCTAAAATAGTTAAAATAATTACAAAATTACCTGTAAAATAAATCCTAACCTAAGTTACAATTAAACCTAACACTACACTATCAATAAATTAATTAAATAAAATACCTACAATTATCTACAATTAAACCTAACACTACACTATCAATAAATTAATTAAATACAATATCTACAAATAAATACAATGAAATAAACTATCTAAAGTACAAAAAATAAAAAAGAACTAAGTTACAAAAAATAAAAAAATATTTACAAAACATTAGAAAAATATTACAACAATTTTAAACTAATTACACCTACTCTAAGCCCCCTAATAAAATAACAAAGACCCCCAAAATAAAAAAATGCCCTACCCTATTCTAAATTAAAAAAAGTTCAAAGCTCTTTTACCTTACCAGCCCTGAACAGGGCCCTTTGCGGGGCATGCCCCAAAGAATTCAGCTCTTTTGCCTGTAAAAAAAACACATACAATACCCCCCCCCAACATTACAACCCACCACCCACATACCCCTAATCTAACCCAAACCCCCCTTAAATAAACCTAACACTAAGCCCCTGAAGATCTTCCTACCTTATCTTCACCATACCAGGTTCACCGATCCGTCCTCGGAAGTCTTGATCCAAGCCTCGGAAGTGTTGATCCAAGCCCAAGCGGGGGGCTGAAGAGTGACGTCCATCCTCGGGCTGAAGTCTGGATCCAAGCGGCGGCTGAAGAAATCCATCATCGGGCTGAAGTCGGAAGTCCATCATCGGGATGAAGTCTTCTATCAAGCAGCATCTTCAATCTTCTTTCTTCCGGAGCGGAGCCATCTTCTTCCCAGCCGACGCGGATCCATCCTCTTCTAACAACGCCTACTAGCCGAATGACGGTTCCTTTAAATGACGTCATCCAAGATGGCGTCCGTCGAATTCCGATTGGCTGATAGGATTCTATCAGCCAATCGGAATTAAGGTAGGAAAATTCTGATTGGCTGATGGAATCAGCCAATCAGATTCAAGTTCAATCCGATTGGCTGATCCGATCAGCCAATCAGATTGAGCTTGCATTCTATTGGCTGTTCCGATCAGCCAATAGAATGCGAGCTCAATCTGATTGGCTGATTCCATCAGCCAATCAGAATTTTCCTACCTTAATTCCGATTGGCTGATAGAATCCTATCAGCCAATCGGAATTCGACGGACGCCATCTTGGATGACGTCATTTAAAGGAACCGTAATTCGGCTAGTAGGCGTCGTTAGAAGAGGATGGATCCGCGTTGGCTGGGAAGAAGATGGCTCCGCTCCGGAAGAAAGAAGATGCTGCTTGATAGAAGACTTCATGGCGATGATGGACTTCCGACTTCAGCCCGATGATGGATTTCTTCAGCCCCCGCTTGGATCCAGATTTCAGCCCGAGGATGGACGTCACTCTTCAGCCCCCCGCTTGGGCTTGGATCAACACTTCCGAGGCTTGGATCAACACTTCCGAGGACGGATCGGTGAACTTGGTATGGTGAAGATAAGGTAGGAAGATCTTCAGGGGCTTAGTGTTATGTTTATTTAAGGGGGGTTTGGGTTAGATTAGGGGTATGTGGGTGGTGGGTTGTAATGTTGGGGGGGGGTATTGTATGTGTTTTTTTTACAGGCAAAAGAGCTGAATTCTTTGGGGCATGCCCCGCAAAGGGCCCTGTTCAGGGCTGGTAAGGTAAAAGAGCTTTGAACTTTTTTTAATTTAGAATAGGGTAGGGCATTTTTTTATTTTGGGGGTCTTTGTTATTTTATTAAGCGGCTTAGAGTAGGTGTAATTAGTTTAAAATTTAAAGTTAGTTTATTTCAATGTATTTATTTGTAGATATTGTATTTAATTAATTTATTGATAGTGTAGTGTTAGGTTTAATTGTAGGTATTTTATTTAATTAATTTATTGATAGTGTAGTGTTAGGTTTAATTGTAACTTAGGTTAGGATTTATTTTACAGGTAATTTTGTAATTATTTTAACTATTTTAGCTATTAAATAGTTATTAACTATTTAATAGCTATTGTACCTGACTAAAATAAATACAAAGTATTTTAAAATATTAATCCTAAAATAGCTACAATATAATTATTATTTATATTGTAGCTATATTAGGGTTTATTTTACAGGTAAGTATTTAGCTTTAAATAGGAATAATTTATATAATAAGAGTTAATTTATTTCGTTAGATTTAAATTATATTTAACTTAGGGGGGTGTTAGTGTTAGGGTTAGACTTAGCTTTAGGGGTTAAAAAATTTATTAGAATAGCGGTGAGCTCCGGTCGGCAGATTAGGGGTAAATGTTTGAAGTTAGGTGTCGGCGATGTTAGGGAGGGCAGATTAGGGGTTAATACTATTTATTATAGGGTTATTGAGGCAGGAGTGAGGCGGATTAGGGGTTAATAAGTGTAGGTAGGTGGCGGCGACGTTGGGGGGGGGCAGATTAGGGGTTAATAAATATAATATAGGGGTCGGCGGTGTTAGGGGCAGCAGATTAGGGGTACATAGGGATAACTTAGCTGGCGGCGCTTTGCGATCGGCAGATTAGGGGTTAATTATTGTAGGTAGCTGGCGGCGACGTTGTGGGGGGCAGGTTAGGGGTTAATAAATATAATATAGGGGTTGGCGGTGTTAGGGGCAGCAGATTAGGGGTACATAAGTATAACATAGGTGGCGGTCGGCAGATTAGGGGTTAAAAAAATTTAATCAAGTGGCGGCGATGTGGGGGGACCTCGGTTTAGGGGTACATAGGTAGTTTATGGGTGTTAGTGTACTTTAGAGCACAGTAGTTAAGAGCTTTATAAACCGGCGTTAGCCCAGAAAGCTCTTAACTACTGACTTTTTTCTGCGGCTGGAGTTTTGTCGTTAGATTTCTAACGCTCACTTCAGCCAAGACTCTAAATACCAGCGTTAGAAAGATCCCATTGAAAAGATAGGATACGCAAATGGCGTAGGGGGATCTGCGGTATGGAAAAGTCGCGGCTGTAAAGTGAGCGTTAGACCCTTTCCTGACTGACTCCAAATACCAGAGGGCGGTAAAAACCAGCGTTAGGAGCCTCTAACGCTGGTTTTCACGGCTACCGCCCAACTCTAAATCTAGGCGATAGATTTAACATCAATTTTGATTATATCAAAAATGGCATCACAAATAAAATTATTAGCATGTTGAATCAAGTTAACAATGCTAGAAGCCTCATGATCCAATACTTGTTGCACTAAAGTTTCCAACCAAAAGGTTGAAGCAGCTGCAACATCAGCCAGAAATTGCAGGCTTGAGAAGATGACCTGAATATAAATAGGCTTTCCTTAGATAAGATTTAAGTTTCAATGAGGAAAGGTTTGATTGTTTTGTTATTTAAAAAGGGTGGCAAAAAAGATTTGAAGAATTGGAGATTGATTACATTGTTGAATGTCAACTATAAGGCTGCTGTTGTGGATTTTGAAAAACCGTATGATAGGGTAGTGCATGATTTTATGTTTCATGTTTTAGAATGTTTAGGTTTTTCTGGTAACATTATTGGATGTTTTAAATGTTTGTATTGTGAGTCAGATTCAGGTTAATGGTTTTTTGACTGAGGAATGTTGTGTTAAATCTGGAGAGCATCAAGGTTGTCCTTTATCTCCTGTATGTGTCATTGAGCCATTATTAACTAATTTGAGGAAGGATAAATTAGTTAGAGGTATGAGTGTTCCTGGCAGTAATGGAAAGTGTTTGAAAGAGATTGGGTATATGGATGATGTGAGTGTGGTATGTGAGACAGGCTGGTTTGAGGAGGGTGAAAACTTTGGTTGAATGTTTTTGTATGGCTAGTGGTTTCAGAGTTAATTGGAATAAGTGTAATGTTAAAGTTTTTGTTAATGATAGGGAGATTGATTTGTGTGGATGGCCTGTGACTGATGGTGCAATTGAGGTGTTGGGTGTGAAATTTGATGTGGATTTGAAAGGCTTGGAAAGTTTGGAGAATGTTTTCGATAAAGTGAGTAGAAAACATCAGTTTTGGTCTTTAAGGACTTTATCTTTGGATGGAAAAATGTTAGTTATTAAATTGGTTTTGATCCCTATTATGTTATATTTAGCTTTAGTTTTTTCTCCTCCTGAGAGGATTTTAGGAGAATTTTGTTTCCTTTTTTCTGGAGTTCTGGTATGGAACGTTTGTTGTTAAGAGCAAGAATGTTGGTGGTAAAGGTGTGTCCAAGAGATGGTTGTTGTCAAAGTGAGAGTGTTATTCATTTGTTTTGGAATTGTGAGTATGCTAGGAATGTTTGGAGAAGTTTGAGTAGGATGATTAAGGGTCTAACTGGAGTGCAGTTTTTTACTTTTAATATGATGATGTATGTTTTGTGTGGAAGTGGTATGGTTGAGAAGGCAAGATTGATATAGTTGTTAGCATGTTGTGTGAAGGATGTGTTGTGGGATGTGCATAATATTTAGATTTTTAAGAAAGAGGTAGTTAGTGTATGTGATTATGTGGGCATGATCCGTGGAAAGTTGTTTTTGTATTTTTCTTTTGATAGGAGGCGAGATGGGGAATTATAATTTATGTAAGAACTTACCTGATAAATTCATTTCTTTCATATTGGCAAGAGTCCATGAGGCCAACCCTTTTTATGGTGGTTATGATTTTTTGTATAAAGCACAATTATTTCCAAATTTCCTTTGTTGATGCTTTCTACTCCTTTCTTTATCACCCCACTGCTTGGCTAATCGTTAAACTGAATTGTGGGTGTGGTGAGGGGTGTATTTATAGGCATTTTGAGGTTTGGGAAACTTTGCCCCTCCTGGTAGGATTGTATATCCCATATGTCACTAGCTCATGGACTCTTGCCAATATGAAAGAAATGAATTTATCAGGTAAGTTCTTACATAAATTATGTTTTATATATATATATATATATATATATATATATATATATACACATACACACACAATACACACACTGTGTGTATATTTATATATTGTTTGTGTGTGTGTATATAT